>NW_005871208.1:220695-269794 GCF_000147115.1 Myotis lucifugus | reverse complement strand
ACATCCTAAAGCAGTGCTCTCAACCTTACTAATGCCGCGACCCTTTAATACAGTTCCTCATGCTGTGGTGCCCCCCACCATAAAATTATTTTTCGTTGCTACTTCATTACTGTAATTTGCTACTGTTATGAGTTCGTCATGTAAATATCTGATATGCAGGATGTATTTTTCATTGTTACAAATTGAACATAATTAAGCATAGTGATTAATCACAAAAACAATATGTAATTATATATGTGTTTCCCGATGGTCTTAGGCGACCCCTGTGAAAGGGTCGTTCGACCCCCAGGGTGAGAACCGCTGCTCTAAGGGGAGGGGTTTAAAATGTACTTTGCTTCACATTATCCAGCAGAAGTCAGTATCATTGCAAGTACTACCCTAGCTCCTGTTCCTCAGGAATGCCATTCACTTTAGGTACCCAGAGGTAACACTTTAAGGGGCACAGGGCAGGACTGTCAAATGGAAGAGGTGGTCTGGAGCTGGTAGGAAGGAACCATGAAGGATTCTGGACTGCCCAAGACGGCCTCATCCTGGGTAATCACTGCCCACAGTTGGCGGGACAGCTGACTCCCACCTGGAGCAGCATAGAAGCGCTCAGGCATGCGAAGGGAGGTCCTGATACCTGTCAGATGCCCTGTGAGATCAGAAACATCTCAGCCCACGTTCAGGAGGGAGAAACCTGGACAGGAAATAGGACCTTGGGCTTAGTCCAGGTAGCCATCGCCTAGCACAGAAGTCAAGAGGAGCAGTTAACCCTGACCCCCAAGGCCTCTCAGTTTGAGAAGGCAGTGGCATAAGGAGGCAGGCAGCTGTTTCAGCCCTGTCGCTAATTTCGCTAATCTTGGCCAACGCACATAAACACTCCCTGGGTGGAGAGCAAATGAGAAGGTGGAGGGAAAGTGCTTTGGCAAAGCTCCAAGCACCAGCCTAATGCAAGGTGGTGTGGTGTCACGGTTAAGGCAGTGAGTGGGCTTTGGAGAGACGTGGGTCTGAGTGCAAATCCTGCCTCTGCTACTTCCTCGTTGTGTGACTTTGGTCAAGTTACTTTATCTCCCTGTGCTTCAGTTTCCTTCTGTGTAAAAATGGAGAAGATAACTGTTACCCGACTTGACGTGGTGGTATTGTCCTAAACTAACTCTGGTTGTCAGACATATTCCGACATCTCCAGCCCTAGAAGTGAAGCTGAGGACCAGAGTAGGTGTCCGCACACCAGAGGGCCCAGTGAATGGCTGTGCCGAAGACGTGGGTGAACTTAGCTCTTCATACGGCCCTCTGCTCCTCTCTGGGAAAGCCCAGAATGTCCGTTCTCATTTGATGGGAATGAGACTGAGGGTTTGAATAAAGGAGAGGTCAAGTACAGGGCAGTGACCGTCTCTGTGGGGAGCTCAATGCTGTAATTGTGCCATGTAAACGGCTTGCACAGTGAACAAGGATGGGTTCAGTCTGGGGAGGAGAAGGACTGTTAGAAGGCTCCTTTGTGGCACCTACAAGCCCTGTGGGGTCAGATTATTCTCCTGTACTCTGTGCAGTCTGGTCCTGAGCCCTACAGAGAGATTGGAAGAAGGAAGAAACCCAAACCTCACTCTCAGCTCTCCATCTGACTATAACGGAGAACAAAAGGCGGGCAGATGAGAGCAGTGGAAGAGCATAACCAAAAACCTCGGGGCAGAGGGCTACCACAGGGGCTGGAAGGCTAGGTGGATTGCATGCCAGAGGCAGAAGATTGGGATCAGGATTTAAGGACTGGGAAGGAGAAAGAAAATAGGATCTAAGTGGCCTAGTGTCTAGGCCTGTTGGTTGTCCCCATAAATCTTGTGGGGAAGTCCCACATGGAGAAACGTGGGTAGTGAAACTTGGAAACAAATACACCTTGATACGGGGGGCAGTGAGATGCACCTTAGCCTAAGAAGCCTTCTTGGAGGAGGGCAGTTTCAAGTAGGAATTTGAAAAAGAAAAGCGGCTTGCTTAGCAAAAACACAAGGGGGAGTCTCTGAGGAGGAAAAGATAACCAGTGAGGTTGAGTAGCAAACAGGAAGCAAGTTGCCCAGGCCATGTAGAAACATGCAATCAGATGGGGCCAAAGAAATATACGTATGGCTGTTCGGGTTGTGAAAGGGAGAGAGGCCTGAGGCGAAGGCGGAGGGCAGGCAGCTTCTGCTTATCCTACAGATGCTGGGTGATAAGGGCCATTCTCAGATGAGTTTTGAGTAGAGAGGAAGAGGAGAATCCAGGAGGCAGGGAATGAATCAGCAGAATTCGGCAGTGGGCGCGGGGTAAACCTGAAATTGGGAAGGGATTCAAACTACACACCTGGGAGTGGGGCAGGAGCAGAGGCTGTTCGTAGGATTTCGATGCTACTGGCGGCAGTGGGGAAACTGGGAACGCTGGCTAGGTTAGGGGGTAGGGCACAGACCCCGAGTTCAGGGTGTGGCGTGTTGAGTATCTGGTGGACCTGAGGAAAAGGCCTACAGCCAGGAGCAGACGGTGGGGTGAGGAGAGGAGGAAAAACTTCAGTCCTGTCCTCTCCTATCACCCCCACCCCTATCTGGAGACCAGTCTAAGCCTTCAGAAATACCTCTCTTAACACTCCCTCTCTCCACGGCCCCAGCTGACAGATGTTAAAATTCAATTCAAGTTCCTTTTTTTTTTTTTTTTTTGCCTTCTCTCAAACCCAGCCTGTTACCAGAGTTTAGAAAATCCCACCTCAGACCCACCTGAACAGGGGTGGGCAAACTTTTTGACTCGAGGGCCACAATGGGTTCTTAAACTGGACCGGAGGGCCAGAACAAAAGCATGGATGGAGTGTTTGTGTGAACTAATATAAATTCAAAGTAAATCATTACATAAAAGGGTACGGTCTTTTTTTTTTTTAGTTTTATTCATTTCAAACGGGCTGGATCCGGCCCGCGGGCCGTATTTTGCCCGCGGCTGCACCTGAAGGTTCCTCTTTTCATCCCTGGATTCCTAGGAGCCAACAGTCTCAGCGCTCAGTTTGAGTACAGTTGCACATCCCTGCCCCACCTGTCAGGGCCTGGAAGCAACTCCAGTGAGATGTTGTGAGCTAGCTCTTGAACTTCCTCTTGGATTACATATTCGTTTGATTTTCAAGGGCTTTTACAAATTTGTAATAAAATCAACAAATATTTACTGAGTGTCAAGCACTGTTCTAGGTATATAGTGTGAGCAAAGTTGGGTAGGTTATTTCAATTGAAAAAATCTGTGTTTGGATTATAAGCTTAAAATGTTATGCAAACATAAAATGAACCTAGATATGGTGGGGGAAGAACTTGATAGACGAGCTACAGAAATAACTTCCAGTGTGTCTCTCTGGGAAAATAAGCCACAGCAGCTGAAGTGCCTTAAAGGTGTAATTATGGAGAAAAGTGAAAACCTCCCCGCATTCTGTAATCAGAAGGGTCAGCGTTGGGAGGAGGGGCTTGAAGGGGATCATTTGCTACTTTGTGCACAGCCTGAGAACAGAGGAAGTGAAATGAGTGCTGAGTTTGATGGCGAGGAAGAAAGAGATGGTCATGTAACCAAAGCAGCCTCTGGGCCCCCTCCCCCCGCCAGTAGCTTGAAATTGACCTGTCCCCTCTCCCAACACGATGTCCAGCTCCACACACCTGTGCCCTGGGTGAGCGTGGCGGCAGTCATCTCTTTTCGAAGAAACCCTGTAATCGGGCCTTAGTCTGACTAACTTGAACAAACATCCCTGTGGTGGTGTCTTACTTCCTGGCTGCCACGTCTCCCGGAGGTGAGCGGCTCAGCTGATAAACAGAAAGAAACTTTGTTACAAAGAGGCCACCTGGCCAGCAAGGGTGTGTTCTGCCTTGTTTACCCTGGCTTTCATAAAAGCTGAAAGTTTGCTTGGGACTTCCAGTTTTGGCATCTTTGTAGCCTGGAGTGGGAGGTGGGGGTGGGGGTGGGGGAGGTGGTGGTTCTAAGAGAGTGAATTGGGATGCTCATGACAACAGCCCTGCCCCAGGCTCAGGAGAGCCAAACCCAGCCCCCAAACTTCCCAGGGGACCTCCGAGGGGTAAGTAAGATGTGGGAACAGAGCCGTGGCCTGGGAGTTAGGAGATTGCCATGTGCTTCTGGGAGCCACAGGCCGTGTGACAGTAGAGAAGTCCTCCCCTGTGAAGTGAGGGTGCTAGACTCACGGACAGACCTAGTCAATGTGGCACACTAAGGCTGAACAACAGAATATCATGTAACTCCATGCTTGTTAGAATAAGTGCATCCAAAACATCACTTGGTGAAGACAGTGCTTACCCGTGTAGCTTTAACCTGTCTGTCCTCATCTCATTTAACAAGAGTTTGTGGACTATTTCCTACACACTAAACTTGTGTGGGATTTTGCAAGTGATAAAGAGGTGAAAACAACCTGGCATCTCATCCAGGAGTTCACAGAGGTGTGAGAGAGAACAGGCTCCTCCCACACAGGGAAGGCTGTGATGGGGCCAGGGTAGACGTATAAAGTCAGCTGAGGGGCACGATGGGAGAGATCTAAAAAGGCCTCCTGGGGGAGCCTAGGGTGTAATTGGATGGTGTCAGTGGCTTTCAGATTTTTATGTCTGGACCAACATAAGAAAAACATTTTACAACAAAACTTCATACCCACTTAACATGTGATAGGGTATCTCAAAAGTCTTAGGGGCAATTTTACACTTAAATCACATCAGAGGTATGAACTCTACAAACTAACCAAAAAAACACAACTTGAAAATGTAATAGTTTCCATTTTTTTACCTTTATGAATTTTTAATACCAAATTTTCAATTTAAGTTTGTATTGGGAAGTGTCTATCATCAATGGATTGAGACAAACATCAAAATAAAAACTTATTCAAAATTCATAAAACTCAAAAAGATAAAATAAATTTAAATAAAAACTTTCAAATGATGTTCTTTGAAAGTCTGTAGCATTTCTGTTTCTGAAGTTATTAAAGCTTAAAACTGCACTAAGACTTTTGAAACACTCTATACATATCTATATACTAGTATATAAAAGCCTAAGCAACCATTCGACCTTTTGACTGGTAGCTATGATGCACAATGACCACCAGGGGGCAGACGCTCAATGCACAGGCATGGAAACATGGAACAGACTGATGAATCTCAGAGGGAAGTGGGGAGAGCAGGAAGAGATTAACCAAAGATCTTTTTTTTTTTTTTAAAATATATTTTATTGATTTTTTTACAGAGAGGAAGGGAGAGAGATAGAGAGTTAGAAACATCGATGAGAGAGAAACATCGATCAGCTGCCTCCTGCACATCTCCTACTGGTGATGTGCCTGCAACCCAGGTACATGCCCTTGACCGGAATCGAACCTGGGACCCTTCAGTCCGCAGGCCGACGCTCTATCCACTGAGCCAAACCGGTTTCGGCTAACCAAAGATCTTATATGCATACTAAAGGCCCTCAGCCTGGCCTGCGGGATTGGGCCAAAACCGGCAGTCCAGCATCCCCCGAGGGGTCCCGGATTGCGAGAGGGTGCAGGCCAGGCCGAGGGATCCCACTGGTGCACGAATCCATGCACCGGGCCTCTAGTGTATAATAACTGCAATGAAATTTTAATAAAGCAATGCCTATATTACATGTGACATACTTTGGTACTTTTTTGTTCTATTCCATTCTAATCTTTTTTAAAGAATTTTTTTATGCTGATTTGCAACAGTTTAAGTTTATTTCACAATCCTATAGTGGGTTGTAGTCAGCAGTGTGATAGACACTGAGCTGGGTGAAGGCTCAGTTCCCTTAGACCAGTGAGAGAAGGTGAATTTGTGTTCTGGCATCATCTCAGTACTGAAACCAAGATGGTCCCACGTGTTGAGATCCCAAGAGTGGCTGGAGGAAAAAGGATTGGGAATGTATGCTCAGCAGCAGCAGAAGGGGAATGAGTGGGTGAGGGCTGTAGGCACACTTGCCAATGCACCTGGTCTGGTGGCCATACTGTGGGAACCCAAAGGTGAGGGAGCTACACAGACACTGGGGGAGGATCCTGTGAGGCTCTGCACTTGACAAAGTACAGTACTGCATGCAGGAGGGAGCTATTCCTTTCCAAAGCTGGTAAAACGGTGACCTGACCTTGCTAACCGCACTTCGGGAGTCATCTACGCAGTGAGCAGGAATCCTTAATCCCAGTCTTCTGCCTTCCATCAGATGACTAGTGTGTGTCTCTTCCAAGTGATTCTTTCCTGTTGCCTGCATGCTGAGCAAACAAACTAGAGGTTGAGTCCCTTACTGCCAGGGTTAATCACAGGTGTCTCCTTTCATTTCAGGATGTGGGTAGTACCTGGAGGAATTGCAGGCTCCAGGGAGAAAGCCGTAAACTGCCGGGTTGGATTGAGAGAAGAGATGCCTGGGAAGGGCTCAATTTAACCCTAGGTCTCTTTCTTCAGGGGGAATAAAAGTAATAAAGGCCAACCCCACTTCAAGGGACCACAACGCAATGCCAGGAAGAGGGAGCTGAAGTGACCTGCGTGATTCTGAGGGAGTCGGTCAGGAGGTCTTCCTGGAGGAGGTGAGTCTTGAGCACTTGGCAGCAGCTGGTAACTAATCTATTACCACACCTTTGTTTCTAATTGTGCCCCCTCTTTTCTTGCTGTTGTGGGTAGGGAGACAGAAAATATCAGGGAAGTTCGACCTGTAGCATAGTTTAACACTGTCATGGCAAACACTTCTGCATTCTGTGGGCCTCTGTGCTTAACAGGGGCAGTTCCAGGATTTATGAGGTGTCTAGCTCAAGCAGGACTCCTTATGCTGGCCCAGCAGACATAGCTCAACCCCAGCTGAGTGCAGGAAGCTGCCTCTACACCGAATCCCCATTTCCTCCTTGACGCCTTCTTCAAGCCCACAGACAACTCTACCTTTTCAACTTGGCACTTACTGCCTGGACTATTGTTTTCATTTTATTAATTTTCGAATAGGTAATATAGTCAGGTTCAAAGTACAAACAGGTATTCAGTGAAAGATCTTTTCTCTGCTCCTGTCCCCTCCCTAGACAGGTGTTAACTGCACCCAACGGTACCAGTTCTTATTCTCCAACTAGATTCCAAAATCTCATGGGGAAAGCAGTTGTCTCATACGTCTGTGCCCCAGCTGGAGTGAACTGGCCCATTGGTCACTCAAGGATTTTCTAGCACCACATTCTCCCTCCTCCATCAGCGCTGATACTATCTTGGATCAGATCCCCAACCCCTTTTAATTGGCCATCCAGCTGCCAATCAGGTCCGTCTCCTAGATACCCTCCACCAGCTATCATATTGTTCTTCCTATAGTACTGGGCTCCCCACTAATCCTGTATTGCTCCTCATGTCTCAGGTCAACAGCAAACTCCTTGGCATGATGACTTGGTGGCCCCTGCCTCTCCAGGCCCATCCTCTACTACTTGGATCAGATTTCATACTCCCACTATCCCAATTTAATTGCTGTTCTCTGATTGGCTGTCTCCTGCCTCTAGGCCTCTGTGTGCTCACCTTATCTGGCCAACTCCTACGGGTGGGTTAGTGCTCAGCCCAAGCTCCTCCCCCTCGGAACCGCTTCACAAATGTCACCTTTTCCCACTTGCTGAGTTTCCTGTATCCTCTCTTCCTCAGGACCCAAGGGTCCTCTCTTTTTTTAAAAAAAAATGTATTTTATTGATTTTTTACAGAGAGGAAGGGAGAGGGATAGAGAGTTAGAAACATCGTTGAGAGAGAAGCATCGACCAGCTGCCTCCTGCACACCCCCTACTGGGGATGTGCTCGCAACTAAGGTACATGCCCTTGACCGGAATCGAACCTGGGACCCCTCAGTCCCCAGGCCGACGCTCTATCCAGTAAGCCAAACCGGCTAGGGCCCAAGGGTCCTCTCTTATGCCATCTTCTCACTGGATGATCTTTGTTTAAAATCTGACTCCCCCAGTTAACTGTACGTTCCTTGAAGGTTGGGCTTGCTCATCTCTGTATCTCCCACATCTGGCATATAGCAGATACTCCATCAATACTGGCAGAATGAACCAATCTCCTCTCCCATTTCGTAGACATCTAACACAAAATAGACAGAGACTTCATTTTACTTGATTTTTGATGCTGCTGCTGAGTCTGATGTTATAAAAGAAAACCACCCGTCTCCCCCAGCCCAGGGTGACCCATGCTCCCCCTGAGATCATATTCCCCGGATCCAAGTGACTCCAGATGCCAGGCTTCTCCACAGGCAGGAACTTGAGTGTTTAAGTAACAGCATTAAGTAGCATGGCATGCCATGGGGCAATGAGTGTGGCGTTGGCCGAGGACCAGGTGCTTGAGGAAAATTGCTGGAAAGCTGAGCAAGGATTTATTAATTATAATAGTGGAAATAATTGATAACCATTTATTGAGGGCTTATTATTTGCCAGGTACTCTGCCGAGGATTTTACATACATTATCTCTGATTTAATCCTCACATCCCTGTGAGTTGGGTATTAGTTACCCCCCACTTTATAGGTGAGGAGATTGAGGCTTGGAGAGATTAAGTAATTTGTCCAAGGGTCACACAGCCACTAATGATAAAAACTAATACTTTTTCAGAATTTACTGTGTGCAGCGACTACTAAGCTTTTTCCATGATTATTTATTAAACTTATTAATCCTTCTAACAACCCTAGGAGGTAGGTGCTATTATTACTAGAAGGGGCAGAACTGGGCTTTGCACACAGGTCTGTGCCATGGACATCTGGTGCTTTACAAGGGACCCTGGTGTTTTCAGAGCTTTCCACAGAAGGTGTTGCAAACATTCATCCTCTGAGCCGTGGGATCATGTCTGTGCCCCGGGGTGTAAGCTGATGAACACCGAAGTTCAGTCCTGCCTGGAATCTTAGATATTTTTTATTAAACATGAGTAGATACAGAGGAATATTTATAAAATATGTTTAGGCAGTGATGGCGAACCTTTTGAGCTCGAACCTTTTGAGCTCGGCGTGTCAACATTTTGAAAAACCCTAACTTAACTCCGGTGCCGTGTCACATATAGAATTTTTTTGATATTTGCAACCATAGTAAAACAAAGACTTATATTTTTGATATTTATTTTATATATTTAAATGCCATTTAACAAAGAAAAATCAACCAAAAAAATGAGTTCGCGTGTCAGGTTCGCCATCACTGGTATAAGGAATAACAGTACCAGTAATGGCCACCATCCACTTTAAGAAAAAACACTTTACTTTGAAGTCCCCATGTGCCTCTCTTCTCATATCTTTCCTCCTTCTTCAGAAACTTGTTTCATCGTTCCTTTAGTTTTCTTTATAGCTTTACCACATATTCATTTTGTATTCACGAACAATATTATGTACTCATTTTTGTTTTCATAAACAATACATTGTTTAGTTTTACATGCTTTACAATTTTCTATAAATGGAATCATATTATACTTATTCTTCTGAAACTTGTTTTCAATCAATATTATATCTGTGATGTTGCATGTAGAAATAGTTCATTCTTTGTCACTGCTGTAGAGTACTCCGTAATATGGATATATTTCATACTCTATTCACATTCTACTGCTGATGGACAATTGGGTGGTTGCTATTTTTTGCCATTTTATTTAGTGCTACTAGAAACATTCTGGTACATGCCTCCTGGCTCGTGTGCACTGGAGTTTGAATGGAATATAAAACTAGGAGGAACTGCGGCATCATAGGGTGTGTACGTTTTAAATTTTACTTTATAATGCCAGATTGTCTCCCAAAGTGGTTATTTCTGTTAAATCTCTGCATTTAGAGTTTTAGTGTTCTGATTATTCTAGATCCACTAATGTCAGATTCTTAGGGCAGGGAAAAAAATGCTGATTCTGGTTCTCCTCATTTTATGGGTGGAGGAAATTTAGCAGCAAGTTAAGTGATTGGATAAGGTGATGTCACTATTCAGCAACAGAGCTTGGTTTGGAGCCCCAACCCCCTGACTCCCTCTCCACCCCTGCCTTGTCTTATTTCTTTCCCTTCTCAGGCTGAGGCCCCAAGGTGTGGCCACCCGGACATATCAAGCTATTTCCAGGATCGGCCCAGCACTGGAGCTGACTCAGCCGGGGTCCCCTTTGGTTCCAGAGGATGAGGCTCCTCCGCAGACGTCACATGCCCTTGCGCCTGGCCATCGTGGGCAGCGCCTTTGTGCTCTTCCTCTTCATCCTGCAGAGGGATGTCAGCAGCAGGGAACAGGCCACAGAGAAGCCATGGCTGAAGTCCCTGGTCAGCCAGAAGGATCATGTCCTGGACATCATGATGGGGGCCATGAACAACCTGAAGGACTCGATGCCCAAGCTCCAGATCAGGGCTCCAGAGCCCCAGGAGACACTGGTCTCCACGAACAAGTTCTGCCCCCCTGGGTTCTATACCCCAGCTGAGCTGAAGCCCTTCTGGGAACGGCCACCACAGGACCCCAACGGCCCTGGGGCAGATGGGAAAGCTTTTCAGAAGGACAAGTGGACTCCCCTGGAGACCCAGGAAAAGGAAGAGGGCTATAAGAAGCACTGCTTCAATGCCTTTGCCAGTGACCGGATCTCCCTGCAGAGGGCCCTGGGGCCAGACACTCGACCCCCTGAGTAAGTAACCCAGAGTCATTGGGTGAGGCCAGGGCTCTGCCAAAGGTGTGGCTGGTATGGCCGTGGCCTTGGGCCAAGTGCCCGGTAAAGAGCTGATGGGGATTTTAGAATATGGACAGGGATTTCCTCTACACCCTCACCCCTTTTCCTGACCAGTTGCCCTTATCCCAGGGGTTGGGGTTCAAGAGTATTCTGGTCAGGCCAGAGGCCTAGGGAGTCCTATGAGAGTAAAACACAATTATGAAGGTGACAGTGTACAGAAAAAAGAACTCAAGGTCTGGGACCAGGACCTGGCCTAGGGGTGACTGAGAGGGACTGATTCCAGGCCACTGATTTGGTGGCCTTGCCCTCTGCCACCCTGGGTTCTATACCTGAGCTGAGCTAAAGCCCTCCTGGGAACAGCCTGCCCCGGAAACGATGGGACACTGCTGCTGAGCTGCAGGAGAGGGACGTTTCCTGACAGCAGCCCTAGTGTCAGGACTATCCCCACCTCCTGATTTCCTTCTTCCAGTGAAGGCGCACGGGACCATGAATCCATTCCAACCTTTATTTGAAGCCGTTTATAATTTTAATCCTGGGCAATGAACCGGCACTTAGATCTTTGAGCCTTAAGCCACCTCACTCTTATGTGATCGTGGCTGTAATTTACACTGTCCTCAAGTCAAAGATTTTGTGTCTTTCTCATTTAGACTTGTCTTTCCCGACTCAAGAGTTATTCCGTGTTTGGCCTTTTGTCACGTGGCAGCCCCCATCCCCACATTCATGATTCTCTAGGGCTGTGAACCTGGGGTTCCTCAGAATTGACCAAGTACTATAGTCCTAGAAGTTGGAGCCACTTGGAATTGTCATGAGCTTCTCAGCAGGGAAGGGTATTGGGCCGTAAGGGAAGCCAGAAGAGGAAGTTTGAAATCATTCTGACCAGCAGAGGGGATAAGAAAGGGTGTTAGCCCCGGCAGGTGTCTCTCAGTGGTTAGACTGTTGGCCCATGGACTGAAGGGTTGAGTGTTCAATTCCTGGTCAAGGGCATGTACCTAGGTTGCGGGTTCTATCCCCAGCCCTGGTTGGGGCAGGAGCGGGAGGCAACCAATTGATTGTCTCTCTCACATGGATGTCTCTCTCCCCCCCCCCCCACCCCCTCCCCTGCCACTCCCTCCACACTCTCTAAAAAAAATCAATGGAAAAGTATCCTTGGGTGAGGATTAACAACAACAACAAAAAAGGAAAACAAAAGGATGTTGAGCCACATGATTCCTTGAGATGCAGGGTTCACACATCCCCACTCCCACCTGAGATGGAATGTCAAGAGGGTAGCAGCATGACCAAGTGCCACAGAGTGGAGTGGATGAGGATAGAGAAAAGGTCACAGGAAATTGACTGTGATAGTAGTGTCAGATGACAGGGAATTAATGAGGAAATGGATTAGTGAAGAACTGTGAAGTGTAACAAGAAGAGTATGAAAATTGTAGTTGCTTTTCTCAGATGTCACATTTGCCCTTTACTACTTCCCCTTTGGGGCCTCTGGATTGGATTACACTTTATGCAGCACACATGTGACTGCGGAAGAGCGTCAGCCCTGGGAACTCCGAGAGCAGATGAGAGAAGTGAGGAGGGGAGCAGGGAGGAGCCCTCGGCACCACAGCTGTGGCACTGAGCCAGCTCCGGGGAAAAGGGGTTTTGGAGTAAGTTGGCTGGGACCTGTGCAGAGGCTCAGAGTAGGAGGCAAATACAGCCTAAGCTGGGAACGGGGAGCAGCTATTCCCAGCTGTAACAGAGAATGCAGGCTGGTGGTTCCAAAGAGCAGTGGGTGGTTATGGTAATCTGTGCACAGAGCCCTCCTTACCCCCGGATCTCTGAGGGACCTGGAGAGCTATATGTCCACTTTCATCCTTCCAGATGTGTCGACCAGAAGTTTCGGCGCTGCCCGCCACTGCCCACTACCAGCGTCATCATTGTGTTTCACAACGAGGCCTGGTCCACGCTGTTGCGAACAGTGTACAGTGTCCTGCACACCAGCCCTGCCATCCTGCTGAAGGAGATCATACTGGTGGATGATGCCAGCACTGAGGGTGAGGCTAGCGGTGGCCCTGAGGAGCGGGTATCCTGAGGAGGAGGGCAGGTTCTCTCAAGGGAGCAGGCACCCTCACTGCCGGCTGCCCGGCTTCACAGCTCATCCTAAGGACCAAGAGCAGGGAGAAGGCACGTGAGGAACAGGAGGTAGGGGACAGCAGGCAGGGAGACCACATTCCTTGAGCCTGGACTTCATTCCCACTTCACCCAAAGAGCTCCAAAGCTTAGAAGTTTTTGCTTTTCAGACTCCCTTAGAGCTGCCAAGTCCGACCCAAGTCAGAAATGCTGGGAGCGGGCAAGGCAGAGGGTGGGGATGGGCCTTCCCTCTACCTCAAAGATTCCACCTCAAAAGCCCTCTGCTGTAGTTGGTAATAGGCAAGTGACGTTGCTCACCAAACTTCCACCCACCCCTTTTAAAGTAACTCCAAACACATCTGCAGAGTACTCTGTGTCTGACACTGAACTAGGCAAAGGGGATACCGTGACAAATAGCAAATGAGATGGATCTTGCCCTGAGAAAGCTAACAAACCTCATGGGTCAGGTGGCCCCTTAAACCACCAACCACAGCAGTGTGGCCTGTAACACACCCTTAATAGAAGTGAAAGGATGTGGACCTTAGAGGCCAACATCCAGGAATTCAAATCCCAGTTGTGCCTCTTCCTAACTGTGACCTTGGGCAAGATACTTAACCTCTCTGAACCTCAGTTGCCTCTGCTAAAAATGAAGACACTTGGCTCCCTCACAGGGTGAACGAGGGATCAGAGATCGGTGCTAAATGAGATAATTCATGTGACAGAGTAGTTAGATGGAGTAAGGTGCTCCATTGATTTCAGTTTAGTCTTTGTGTGGGAACAATGCACTCTGGGAGTATGTAGTCAGGAGACGTTATTTCTGTGTGGCATGGCTGGGGCCGTCCACAGTGGAGGCCAGATTGGAGCCTTAAAGCATGAGTGTCCAGGGAAAGAAGAGGCATTGAAGGGCATTCCCAGAAGAGAAAATGGCATACACATAGTCCTGGAGGCATAGGTGTATTTGTGAAACATTGAGAGATTTGATGTGGCTGAAACTTAGGTTTGTTTTAGGAAATGACACTAAAACGATGTTGAATTGAAATTTGTGCCAAGATGAAAGTATTTAGAAAAATAATTAGGAGTCATTGAAGGTGTTTAAGGTGGACAGTGGCCTTGTCTCAGAAGGATGGCAGTTTGGGGGAGGGTAATTGTCAGCAAGAGAGGCAGAGGACCCCAAGTCAGGAGAGGAAATTCTTACAACCACCTGAGAGCTGATGATAGGGCCAGACCTTGGAAAAGGGCTGAGGAACGGATACATCGTTAGGCTGGGCGTCTCCAGGAGCTGAGCCCTCCTCCTGGGTGGCATATGGTGTCTAAGGCTCTCAGGTTGGCCTCCTGTGCCCATGCTCCTATATCGAGTGCAGAAACGGACACCACACTTCCCAGAGTATCCTGGGGCCACTCCATAGAGCTGTGGCTCCTCCTGACCGCTCCAGCCTCCCACCTGCCTTCTAGATTAGAGGTGATGCTAAAACGTGGAATAAGGCGGGGGAAGGCAGTGGGAGGAGAAGCTGAAGTGAGTACTGGTAAGTCCATTTCTTTGGAGGACAGACACCTAGCAGCACTTACAAAGCAAAGGCAGCCCTAGCCTGTTTGGCTCAGTGGATAGAGCATCAGCCTGTGGACTGAAGGGTCCCAGGTTCAATTCCAGTCAAGGGCTCATGCCTGAGTGGCAGGCTTGATCACCAGTAAGGGGTGTGCAGGAGGCAGCCAATCAGTGATTCTCTCTCATCACTGATGTTTCTATCTCTCCCTTTCCCTTCCTCTCTGAAATCAATAAAAAAATATTTTTTAAAAAAAGCAAAGGCAAACAAGTATCAGGGATGCAGTGAGAGAGTCTGGTGGGCAAGAAGCATCAGATTAGGCTTCTGGAAGGGAGGGGCAAAGAGTTTGGC
Organism: Myotis lucifugus; assembly: GCF_000147115.1. Lineage (NCBI taxonomy): Eukaryota > Metazoa > Chordata > Mammalia > Chiroptera > Vespertilionidae > Myotis > Myotis lucifugus. The sequence continues at coordinate 255,203 of NW_005871208.1, read as the reverse complement.
AGAGATGGGATTGGCCCCTTAGTAGCCATAGAATGGCTGTATGGAATGGGGAGCGAGTGTATCAATCCAGCTGCCCTTCCTCTCAAACTGGGCTCTCTGGTAACCCTTCTCCCCCAGACGTATGCTAGCCATCCCTCAGATGCTTCTTCCCTTGACTCACAGAGGGTGGAAGTTCTAAACTGTACTTGTCACCCAGAATCTTTTTAGTCCATAAGGTACAAGTGCCCAGTTGGGCAACTCTTCTGACCAGGCTAGAAAAGTGACAATGCCAGGCTGGCACAGGCAGCATCTAAAGGGCACAGTAGCCTGTGCCTAGTAGGGTGGACTTTACAATGGCCACTATAGCCCCTCCAAAGTGCCTGCCCCTAAGGGGCATTCTCTCTGGTTGTCTCCTGGACTCTCTCTTAGGGCCAATGCCAGCATCTGAGAATCATCTGCCTGAAAATCCTAAACGCATCATTCTTAGCTTTCAGGGTCCTGGCTTCTTTGAGAATCTGTAAAAAGCTTTACCCCACTCCCTAGAATAGTGCAGAATTGCTACAACACTGTGCACACACCCACAGTTCTGCATGTAATTCCAGGGAGTTTGTGGACCCTAGGAAAATACCCCCACCGTGAGGGCTTTCGGACTCTTGAGATGCTCTCAGAAATGTTCAGCTGAGTGGGTGGGGGGGGGGGGGTGGGCAGGAGGGAGAGGACAAACTTGGATCCATGGTCAGAAGTCTCTGCTGTCCACAGCAGGATAAAATTTTCCACACATTTGACCATTTGATCAGATTAACTGGCTCTCATTACACACACACAGAGAAGAGCTGTGTCTCTGCTGAAATACAATGTCCATGCTCTCTGTCCTCCTATCCTGGTTCTTGGCAGTGCTCTGTGACCACAAGTACACAGACGTTTGATGCTGGAGCGGGGGAAGGAGGCCCGGTGGCAGGCTGGGGAACTTTTTCTTACCTTCCTCAGAGTCTGAACCCTGGGCACAGATTTTATTCTTGTGTGGCCAGGTCAGATGCCAGACGTACACCTGGTCTGGCACACTCCACAGGCTTATGAAAACTGGCCCTTCAGGCTCATCAGTCTGTTGTGCCCCACACGGGTCATTCCCATGTCAAAGCCCTGCCCTGCCCCTGGCAAGACTGAGCCTAAGCCTCCCTCCTGCGGGAATTTGCTAGATGGATGGGAGGAAATCAGACACAGACCCAGGACCTGGAGAGTTGGGAAGTGAACAGCCCCTCAGTGAGTCAGTTCCTCATGGAGAGGGGAGGAGCACGGAGGTTGGGTTGGCCAGGAAGGGCCGCTGTAGGAAGGGAAGGTAGAGGGATCAGCAGGTGAAGGAAAGGAAAGAAGGGGCAGCCCTGAAGTCTGGAAATGCACTGTGTGAAACTCGGGGGAGGAGACACTTGGGGAGCACTTTGGGTTAGCTGAGTATTTTATTGTTTGTATAAACTGGATTTGTTTATTCATTCATTCATCTATCCATGGACATTGGGGTTATTTCCACATTTGGACTATTGTGAATAATGCTGCCATCAACATCAGCATACAAATATTTGTTTGAATCCCTGCTTTCATTTCTTTTGGGTATATACCCAGAAGTGGAATTGCTCGACCATGTGGTAATTGTATGTTTAATTTTTTGAGGAGCCACCATTACTGTTTGGATTTGGATTTTTTTCTTGTTGTTTTTTGTTTGTTTGTTTTTTAAAATCCTCACCTGAGGATATGTTTTTCTTTATTTTAGAGAGAGAGAAACACCGATTGGTTGCCTCCTGTACATATGCCCCTGGGGATCAACCCCACAACCTTTTGGTGTACAAAGGACATACCAAGCAACTGATCCACCCAGCCAGGACTGGATTTTGTTTTTAAGTGCAATTTCAAACCACTGTACTGACATGATCTGATTTAGTTTTGTAAGATAACTGATGTCCACTGTGGCTGCTATGTCAAGAATAGATTGTGAAGAATAGAGGCCAGGAAACCAGTTAAGACATTATTGCTGCTGCCCGGCATGGCTCAGTGGTTGAGCATCGACCTATGAAACAAGAGGTCACGGTTCAATTCCCAGTCAGGGCACATGCCCGGGTTGTGGGCTCGATCACCAGTGGGGGACATGCAAGAGGCAGCCAATGATTATCTCTCATCATTGACGTTTCTATCTCCCTTCTCCTTTCCTCTTTGAAATCAATTTTAAAAATATATTTTTAAAAAAGACATTATTCCTGAGGTGACAGTGAGGACCAAGAGAAAGAACTGGCAGTACTTGCTGATGGACTCATTGTCAAGGATGAAGAAAGGGTAGAATCCAGCACGACGACTAGGTTAGAGCAGCTGGAGGGATGCAGGTACCGTATACTGACAAGGGGGAGCCTGGGGTGCAGCTTGGGAGGAAATCTGGAGTTCCATTTTGGGCGTGTTTGGTTTGTGGTTCTGTTATACATCCATGTGAAGATGGCAAAGCCAGGAAAGAAGACTTAGGAGCCATCTGCATATTGATGAGACTGAATAAGGCATGTGTGCCAGAGGTCACAGGAGTCTTACAGCCTCTGTCATGAGTCATGAAGCTGGGTTGGGGTGGTGGGGTATTAAACTTAAATTAGGAGGCCATTGTCTAGGGGGCATAAGAAAGTATGGATAGGCTTGTCTGTGTCTCCATGCTCCGGAGCACATGTCCAGTGGGTCCAGGGGTGTGACCGGAAGACTGTCAGGGGTTGACTCACTCCCCTAGAAGGGCCTGCACTCATGCTCAGAATCCACAGGTCCAGTCCAGCCACCTGAGCCCGGGGGGAAGGTATGGGAGAAAGGCCTTGTAGAGCTCAGGCCCCCTGAGGTTCACAGCTCAGTGCTTTGCAGTTTCTTACCACAAAACCCACTTCCTGTGATGTTCTGTCCCTGAGTTATCTCCATTACCATGAATTTCCTGTGAGAAGGCGAGGCTTTTGGTTGGGGTTCCTCCCTGCTTCCTGTTAGAACCAGCCGTTGGGGCTGTAGTTGGATTATGAGTCTGGGAGATCCATGAAGGCAGGACCCAGACCAGGCCCCTCCTGACCAGGGTAGTGTCAGGCACCTAGGAAGTGAATTAGCAGATGTTTACTAAGTGAATGCTGGGCCAAAGCTGCCAAATGAGGCTAATTTTGACTCATAACCATTGGGGACAATACTCCCTATTTCATAGTGTTTTAATCTTCATAGAGAATATTAATTAAGAAAGTCAACATAAAAGCACCTAGTTCAGCCTGGCTGGCGTGGCTCAGTGGTTGAGCATCAACCTATGAACCAGGAGGTCAGGGTTTGATTCCTGGTCAGGGCACATGCCCGGGTTGCAGGCTTAATCCCCAGTGTGGGGTGTTTACCAGTCAATGATTCTCTTTCATCATTGATGTTTCTATCTTTGCTTTCCTCTCTGAAATCAATTTTTTTTAAAAAGCACATAGTAGGTACAAGTATTTGGACGCTGTGTGAGCAAGGTCTGAGCACTGGGCTGATCCCACAGCTTGAAAGAGAAAGGACACAATCATCGCTTACACCTTCCCCTCCACTTCCACTTCTGAAACTCCATTGCACAATCAGGAACAGAACAAGAGCATGGGAAACCAAAATCACAGTTAGTAAAACATAAGTAAGATTTGGAATATGTTTCAAGATGGATTGCTTCAGAGTAGAGCTATTTTTAATGCTCTGAGGATTCCAGACTGAATAACAGGATTATGAAGTAAGCCTCCACTCAGAAAAAAAAAATGAAAGATCTAAGCAGAGATACCCCTCCCTTCAAAAAGCTTTCCTCATCCCCAAATTCAGGATGGTTGCTCTCCCCCTCCCCTCCCCTCCCCTTTCCCCTGCAGGCTCTCAACCCTGTACTTCCTCTGACAGGCTACTGCTGGGCTCACCACTGTGCCTGACCAATGGCAGGCACTTGATGCAGGTTTTTAATTTAATTAAAAAGAGGCTCTTCACCTTCTCATTTCCTAAAATATTCCACAGGCAAAGCAGGTAATAAGGGAGATTAGAGTAAGACTTCTTGCTGCTGGTCCAGCAAGTAAGAAATCAACATCTGTATATTCTACCTGGCAAACTTATTCTGAGGAGCCTGGAAGACAGGGAAGCCGACACTGAAAACTGTCACAGTCACTAGGGGTAGAAACGAGAGGAGGATGGAATTACGGTTCTGAAAGATGGCGGCTGGAAGGCTTCCGAGACCAAGAGGGGCATCTGAAGCCCTTGTCGGAAGTTTATACTTGATTTAGACCAAAGAAACACAACCCTGAGGTGCTGTCTCAGACATCAGAGCAGGTGCCTAGGTAAACGGGCGCCGGACCGACACTGCAGAGCCAGCGTCCTGGCCAGGTGGGCTTGGGTGGCAGGGGTGCTGGGCCACACACAGGACTTGCTCCTTCCACCCCCTTCCCCACCATCTGCTTCCATGGACTTGCTTAGTGCGGTAGGTGTGGGAGGATTAAAAACTGGGGCCTGCTGGAGGCCCAAGAGCGCCAGCGCTGTGCCCGCAGGGGATTAGGTTTTCAACAAAGCGGTGAGCTGACTTCAACCACACTGTCCCTTCCAGAGTATTTAAAGGAGCAGCTGGAACAGTACGTGAAGCAGCTGCAGATCGTGCGGGTGGTGCGGCAGGAGGAGCGGAAGGGGTTGATCACTGCCCGACTGCTGGGAGCCAGCGTGGCACAGGCAGAGGTGCTCACCTTCCTGGACGCCCACTGTGAGTAGAGTGCTGGCCTGGTACCCAGGAGGCCTGGGTGTAGTCTGGCCCACCCCTCACCCCTCCCTGGCAGAATGAGGAGCTGTGACCACAGCATCAACAGGCCCCTTCCTGCTCTGTTCTAGGAGTGAAGGAGGCTTGGGACTCTCTCCAGCTTCTTCTAGTCCTTTCTCACCCAAATCCCAAGGGTGTTTTATCAAGAGACACACACAACCCTAAAACAATCGGTCACCCCACAATTGCTGGGAGTGTGCTCCGGAGCCCCAGGCATTCCTCTCTCCCCAGATCTGTACCTCGTTCTGAACTCAACCCCTCAGAGAGGCCTCCTGTTACCACTGGGGACTGATCTGTGTGGAGCTTTCCTGTAGGGCCACCTGGAGCCAGGAAAGCCTCCCTCTCACCCCAAACCAAAACGCCTCCCACCATTCGCAGGGAAAATAACTCCTAAAAGCAGTGATATATATTGGGGAAAGCCTAGAAAGCCAGAGGACCGGGTTTGCATTCTAGCAAAGCCTCAGGTTCCTCATTTGTAAGATGGGAAGAGGATACCAACCTTACTCACCAACAGAATTATTACTCAGAGGGCCAAATAACATAATATACATAGTTCACTGAAAATCTCAAAGGGTTAGACAAATGAAAGAGATTGTTGTTCTACAACTGGAGCTGCAGCTTGAGATGCAGATATTCCCAGTAGAGGGGACACCTGCTTCTGCAATCCACGCTTGGGGAGGGAGGGCTGATTCAGTGGGTAGGCTGGGAATCTGAAGACACCCATCCAGGGCCTTTCCTGTGCTTTGGGATCAGTTGAGACCATGTTAGTCCCCTGAGACCTCCATTCTCCCCTCCAAAGCTGCCTGCATCGTTAGGTTGGGGGAGGGGAGAGGAGGAGGTTCTCAGATCTCTCTGTTCTGAACAGCTGTGAGCGAGCTTGCCTGTGTTTCTCAGCCTATAGCTAGGAAGCGGATGGAGAATTCTCTTGTCCTCCTGGGTCTCCCCGCCGGCCTGGGGCATGGGCTCAGCTGTGATCAGGACCCTGACAGTTGTCTCCGGGTCTGGGCTTGCAGGTGAGTGCTTCCATGGCTGGCTGGAGCCCCTCCTGGCTCGCATCACCGAGGATGAGACGGCGGTGGTGAGCCCAGACATCGTCACTATTGACCTTAACACTTTTGAGTTCTCCAAGCCCGTTCAGAAGGGCAGAGTCCATAGCCGTGGCAACTTTGACTGGAGCCTGACCTTCGGCTGGGAGACTCTACCTCCACATGAAAAGCAGAGGCGCAAGGACGAGACTTACCCAATCAAGTAAGGACCACAGCCTGGTGAGCCCCCAACCCGGCCTACATGGTCCCAGACTCACCCAGTCCTAGGGACCTGGGCCATCTCAGGTCAACATTTATTAGTGCTCTAGCAAGCACCTGACATATTTTACCTAATTCTCATCCCCGATGATTAGCCTGTACAATAAGTGAGAACATTGAGTTTCTTAGAGATAAACAGTTGGCCTCAGATTACACAGCTAACAAAAGGTGGAACAGGGATACCCAGCCTGGCCTGTCTGACCCAGGCCTGCGCTCCTAACCATGGCACTAGACTGCTCTTATCTGCCACTTACTGTGTGCCTGGCACTGGACTAAGGGCTCTACACACTTTGTGTCATCTATTCCTCCCTATTTGTAGGAGACCATGACTGGTGTTTGCAGAGGCGCGGAGCGATAGTGGGTAGTGGCCATTGTTGAATAGCCATTGTAATAAGAGTGGGTGGCATGTGCTCCCAGGTCATTCTCTTTGAAAAGACTGGAAACGTAGTAAAAGAATAGTGCAAGTGTTCTGCAGTTTGCAGTTTGTTGCAGTTGCCCTGAACTTTTTGGTAAAGAGCCAAATAGTAAATATTTCAGGTTTGTCAGTTACATATAGTCTGTTGCATAATATTCCTTGTTTGTGTTTCTTTTTAAACAATCCTTTAAAAATGTAAAAACCATCCTTATATAAACCCAGAGCCTTATATAAAGCCAGGCCAGGTTTGGACCCCAGGCCATAGTTTGCCAACTCCTGAGCTATAGGATGGATGCATGAAAGTTTACCCATTACCTTCCCCTCATACCTCTACCCTGTCCTTCCCTCTCCAATTGCCTGTTGGTGTTGTCAGAGACCACAAGCTTATTTTATTTAACCCTCACCCGAGGATATATTTTTATTGACTTTTAGAGAGGCAGGGAGAGAGAGAAAGAGAAACATCGATTAGTTGCCTCCTGTGCATGCCCTGACCAAGGATCAAACCCACAACCTAGGTATGTGCCCTGACCGGGAATTGAACCCGCAGCCTTTTGGAGTAGGGACGATGCTCCAACTGACTGAGCCACCCAACCAGGGCAACCACAAGTTTATTTTAACAGATATTTCAGCCAAACTGAGTTGGGGAGTGGCTTTTACAGTATCCTGTGATTATCTGCCATTGTTTTCCCATACTGGCCAGGAAACTCCAAGGTCAACTGAATATATATCTGGGATGGAGGGAAGCAGAGGTAGGAGATACAATAAGCAGAGATAAGAGGGAAGGCTTGAAAGGAAGAGAGTGTTGGAGTTCCTCCCCCTCCACATGCCCAAGTCCTAACACATGCTGCCCAGAATCTCAGTGGAGAGGGATCAGATGGGTGCCACGGGAAGTAATCCCATGGATTCTGAACAGCCAGCTTCTCTGTCTCCATTAGAAGGAGAAGCAGCAACAGAAAGAAGAGAGGGGAAAAGAGAAGGCAAGAGGGAGAAAAGAAATGAGAACTCCCTATTGACTGCTTCATAGATGTCTTTTGTTTGTTGTGTACAGCAACAAAGCCCTCCTCCCCCAAGCTGGGCGCCAGGCACACAGTGACACAGTCAGGGACAGGGCACCTGGCCACCACCCATCACTGATGTCCCTGGCTCCAGTGTCTAAGGACCATACAGCTGGAAGATAAAGCTCCAGTGTTGGAGGAATGAAATTGCTGCCTGGTGGTATGCATGGCTTGCCCTCAGCACTATGCATAGTACCCCACCAGGAGGCCTGCAGGCAGTACCCTTTACTCTGAAAGCTAACAGGAGGCTGAGAGGAGAGATAAGGGACCCAGAGGATCCTAAGAAGTAGGCCAGGAAACACAGGCTGTTGCCTGTAGGCTGTGGGTCTGCAGTGAGTTTTCCTGTGTAGGCTTTATCCTCAGAGGTCATTTGTCAGTGGCTTCTGGGTCAGAGACCTTTCAAAGCCAAGGGACAGGCCCAAGGCAGGAAGAACCTCAAGAAGAAGTAGGTTAAGCCCTGGCCAGGTAGCTCAGCTGGTTAGAGCATTGCCCTGATTCACCAAGGTTGTGGGTTCGATCCCCGGTCAGAGCACATACAAGAAGCAACGAAGGAAATAAGGAAGGAAGGAGGGAGGGAGAGAGGGAGGGAGGGAGGAGTTCTAAAGTGCTAATCTGGAATCCCAGGACTCTCTGAACCTTTCTGGGCCTTACTTGGGGGGCTTAGAACTCCTGGGTCAGAACCAGTGACAGAAAGCCTGCATGAGCATGAGGGTTTCCCAATTAAAATTTCTTCCAGAAAGCAGCTGCAGGAGCCAACTTCAGGGCAACAAGAGCAGCCACAAGGTTCTTATGTAGTCACCTTATGTAGTCACCTTAACAGATCAGTCCAATGAACACTGATTGAGCCCCTGCTGTGTGTGAAGCACCTTGATTGGTTCTGGGCTACATGAAGAAGCAACAGAAGGGGGCAGCAAAGCCACGTCCAAGGGAGCCTGGCCAGGCACAGCTACCAACACCCACTGATTAAGTATCTGATAGTGAACCCTAGTCTCCCCTGGTCCCTACCCCCACCTTCAACCCTTAGCCCAGCTCCCCTTCTGAGCCACTCGGTATCTATATTCTAGGAATGAGATGTTTTTGTTAATTTGTCTTCATATGGGTCTGTGCCTCCCTGCTTTTGTCTGAAAGCCAGAATCTTTTTGTAACCTCCAAATGCTCCTTTCGGTGTAAGTTGAGCTTGATGTCATCTCATTTCCTATTCTGTTTCCAGGAGTTTCCTCTGTCCAGAGCAGCTGGCAGATTTTCCCCAAAGCTAGTTGCTCATGCAGTATTAAGTACCAGGGCTGGACTCCTACTAAAACTGGCTTTCTAGTCCCTCAAGGTCCAGGGACTCTGAAAGACAATGGGGTCAGTTCAACTCATAATATTCATTCATTCATGGTTTGAATCCTATGTCCAAAAACAATTTCACATTGCTTCTAATAACCAACTATCTACTATGCTCCAGGAACTTAGCTGCCAAAAAGTAAACAAACAATGGTAGCTTTACCCTCTGGTACTAGACTGAGCTCTCAGAGAATAAGATCTGTCTTTCTTAACTAACATGTAGCACAGGTCCTGGTGGCTGGTATTTAATACATCTTTGGTTGAATAGATGAATGGGTGCCTTTTAGAAGAGAGTAATGATAATTACACCTCTCCTTGACCTAGTTCCTAGAAGGTAAAGAGATATAATAAAAGCTCAATAAACATTTGCTAAATGAACTACTTAGTGGAAGAGGGGCTGTCTATCCCAGGAAAGGGGGTGGGAATAGGGTAGGAAGCATTAGCGGTGAGTCCCAGCTTTCCACTCCTCCCACTTCCTCCCCAGAAGATGCACATGCTTCTCCCTCTGTCTCTCCAGATCCCCGACGTTTGCTGGTGGCCTCTTCTCCATCTCCAAGTCCTACTTTGAGCACATCGGTACCTATGATAATCAGATGGAGATCTGGGGAGGGGAGAACGTGGAGATGTCCTTCCGGGTGAGAGTGAAGAGGGCTTCGAGGGGGGAACCACAGCATCCCAGGGGACAGCCTGAGAACCTGTCTCTTAGGCAGCAGAAATATAACATCTGGAACTGAACTTAAAAGGTGGCTGTTTCCTGGCATGACTCTGCTTTTCCTCCGCTCCCCTCCCTGCCTCTGGCAATGGGACTTTGGGAATCAGATTAGACAACTTGAAACAAATTACTGAGAAGAACTCCTCAGAAAGAAGGGATAACAGTGGTATAGGCATTGGACATCTACAGACATCTTTCATGGTGTCTGTAGAAAAGGATTAGACCCTGATCATGGTAGAGGACCCTGGAACAGGTTAGTAAGCAGTCACTATCTTTTTTCTAGAAAAATCAGGTTCCCCTTTCCAGGTCAGAGGACATGTGCCCTGGTAGTCTTAGAGTTTCCCTGCCCTATGTTCAGAAAGCTCTTCATACTGTAGGAGAAGATGGTGCCCAAATTTCGGTGGACCCCAGAACTCTGAGGGGTTCCAGGAATAAGGCAAATCAGGATTAGGTTAGGAATAAAGGATTGCCTCTTCGTGAAATCTATATAAATCCTCAAGCCAGTGGAGAGGTAATTAGTAAGTAAATGAGCTCATTTGTGAAGTCACCTCTCACAGTGCCTGGCACGTATTAAGCACACCTATAATACCTGCTGTTATTATGTATTTCTGTTTCTGCTGTACTAAAATGAACAACATATCTCCTAATTTAAAACCTAAAAAGAGGAGATACAGGTGGGAAGGCTTAAACAGAAGGGTCACCAGCTCATTCCCCATAACTCCCAGAGTTCTGATTCTAGGTTCATCCATGAGCCTCTGACCTCTCTTCAGTCTCTGTCCTAGGGAACTAGTGTGCTACAGGTCCAAGTGACGACCACAGGCCACCTGGCATTGACTGTCCTTGCACTGATGCTCTGATTGGGTCACAAGTCTATCTTGATTTGAGGAAGTTTGAGTTTCCAGTAATACCTGTGTGAGCTGATAAAATCACATTTTCAATTCAAAAAGCCAAAGTTAGCCAAACTGTCTTTTCTCTAAAATGGGTCCTGAGGGCCATTCAGACATGCAAATGTGCTTAAATCAGAGTGAACCGATATCAGAGAGCTAGGGATTGTGTGTGTGTGTGGTCATGGCCTAAGAAGAAGCCTAGTCATTGTCCTTTTTTCCAGGAGAGAAAGTAGCATTTCCTTGAGCTTCCTGGACCTGGGGTCTGGTGCTCTGGGAATGGAACAGAGCTGCTTGGGGGGAGATTGCCCCACCCAGCTCCTAAAGGCCCCATTTTGTATCCTCTTACGGCAGGTGTGGCAGTGTGGGGGCCAGCTGGAGATCATCCCCTGCTCTGTGGTAGGCCACGTGTTCCGTACCAAAAGCCCCCACACCTTTCCCAAGGGCACCAATGTCATTGCTCGCAACCAAGTGCGCCTGGCTGAGGTCTGGATGGATAGCTACAAGGAGATTTTCTACCGGAGAAATATGGAGGCAGCAAAGATGGCCCAAGAGGTGAGATGAAATGGTCCTCCGGGGAGGGTCTGGATGAAGAAAAGTACAGAATCCCAGACCCTGTCAAGAGCTTAATGATAGAGGCCCACCCATTTCTACCACCTTAGACCCTGTGAGCTAGCCCAGGGAAGCTAGAGAATGAGGAGAGGCGTCTTTGTTGTCCCTGCCAGAGAGCCCCAGTGTCTTTTAGGAGGGGAGAGCAAAGCGATTTGGAGAAAGAACCTCTTCCAGGAGGACTGGCTTTGCTCTGAGAGGCTCAGAATGGGGCTGGGAGGAAACTAACTGGGAAGTGACAGGAGATGAGGGAGTAAGGGGGATCCGGGTGGAGTTCCCAAAGCCAAGATGGGGTTTGGGATTGGATGTGAGGCTGGGTCAGTAGCTCCAACAGGTCCTGAGCAGGAGTGAGCCTGAGACCCATTGTGGGCAAAAGTGACCCCAAGAACTCTGGACTACTTCAAGCCAGGCAAGAAGGTCAAGGCTGGTGGTACTGATCCTTAGGGGTTTGTCTTGTTGACAGAAATCCTTTGGTGACATTTCGGAACGACTGCAGCTGAGGGAACAACTACACTGTCGTAACTTTTCCTGGTTCCTGCACAACATCTACCCAGAGTTGTTTATTCCTGACCTGAAGCCCACCTTCTATGGAGCTGTGAGTCCTCAGAACCAACTTGCCTGCCCATCATCACAGAACCCCCTAGAGAAGTTCAAGACCACTTTCCCCACAGACAGATGACAATCGAGAACTGAATTTTATTCTCCACACTTCTTTATCCAGAAGGAGGACTTTGGAGCTTCTAGAGATAGCTAAAGTCCTTATGAGGAAAATAGCCTATAAGCAGTGACTCGCTCTCAAATGCTCACCTGCATCAGAATCATCAGGAAGGAGTATTAAAACACAGACTGCTGATTCAGTGGGACTGGGGTGGAGCCTGAAAATATGCATTTCTAACAAATTTGTGGGTGATGCTGATGGTCTGGGGAATCACACTTTGAGAGCCATTGCTCATGAGGAAATTCCCATGTGCTAAGGACTTCTCCACAAACCTAGCAGCCTAAGAGGTGGCCCAGCAGGCCCTGGCCCCGCCTCTGGGCTGTGCACCTCACTTTGCTGTTAACTTCAGGCATCTGGGTTAATGAGCAGAGGAGAAATCCAGTCATGCAAATTTATTCCAATTGGGCCTGACACCACAAACTAAAAATCTCCTGACTATGCTGTCCTGGTTTCCCTCTCTACTCCCCATTCTGCAGATAAAGAACCTTGGTATCAATCAGTGCCTGGATGTGGGTGAGAAGAACCACGGAGGGAAGCCCCTCATCATGTATGCCTGCCACGGCCTTGGTGGCAACCAGGTATATAGCCCAACCCTACTGGGGCAGGCCCAAGAGAAGCCTGTCTCTGAGCATCTCCTCTCGTAAGGGGTCCCCTTCCTCCACTCAAAATAGTCCTTTCCGAAGGACGAGGATGGGGGATATCCAGAGAGAGGAGGAGATCCCATCCCTGCCCTCAGAAAACTCCCAGTCTGAGGAAGAAAGCATGACAGAGACAGACAAGGTCTGAAATCTGAATTAGGGACATACAGAGAGCACTGGGCATCAGTGCTGGGTGCTAGGAAGGGATGGGGGAGGGGAGGATTGTTCATCAGAGACGGCTTGCTGGAGGATGCCAGCTGCTCAGTGATGTTTTAGGGTAAGTGTGGGAAATTTCTGAGCACTTTCCCTCACCTACATACAACTTCTATCTTCAGTGCCTCTTCAGCCCAGAAAAAACACTGTGATCCTACCACCCCAAAATGACCCCAAAACAACCACCTCCTGACATCTTAGTCACCTAGCATCCTGAAAATTTACTCCATACCCCACAATGGCCCAGCTCTTTCCTGAGGAATAACTAGTAACCTTTTTGGCCTGAGTTCCTCAATCTACCCTGAATGCCCAGCATTTGGTAAGAAAGAAGTACTTGAACCATAATTGAAGCAAGGGAGGGAGTGGCTTGGGACACTGAACAGACTGTCTATAGGAAGATAGTCATTCTAAAACAATTCCCCGTACCACTGGCCTGCATGATGATTTTAGGTGGTACATTGGTGAACTTTTTTATTTTACTAGTAATCTATTAACAAAAGAAGAACTAGAATATCAGACACTTGACTTCACAGATAATGCTTACCATGAAGCGAGGTTAATATTTTAATTAAATAAAAAATATGAATTAACTATTATTCCAGTATAACCCAGATATGGTTAAAAATTCCTGAAGGTGACACTTGAATTACTAAAGTCTTGTTGCTCACTCACTTGCCTCCTCAAGAGGCCATCTGTGGTTGGCATCTTAGGGCAGATGGCTTGGTAAGGTGGTGGGCAAACTCTCCACCTGTCTCTCAGACCTCCTCTTGTCTTGACTTCTAGTACTTTGAGTACACAACCCAGAGGGACCTTCGCCACAACATCGCAAAGCAGCTGTGTCTACACGCCAGTGCTGGCACTCTGGGCCTTAGGAGCTGTCACTTCACTGGCAAAAACAGCCAAGTCCCCAAGGACGAGGAATGGGAATTGACCCAGGTAAGTCGGCCCAGAAAGTTCAGCATCAAGAACCCAAGGCCACCACTGCCCCCCCCCACCCACTCCTTATTTTCTGTATCTTATGCCTGAGATACCATGGAGTAGATCAGTACTAGAAAGTATGGAGGGTGAGGGCTTGGTCCCAGGCAGAGTTCCCAGGGCTTAAGTAATGTTTGGTGATGGTTGGTCTGGCTGATAGAAAGATAGGGTCAGGTGTGTCATGGCTCAAGTATTTTTTGACTGAACCTAAGTAGATGAAAGTGAAGAGTCTCTCATGGTTCCTGCCTGCCCTCCATCTGTCAGGCACAAAACTATGCACTCACATACATTGGTTTGATTAATATTTCAGAGGTTCTTCCCAAGAAGCTCGGCAAGTTTGTGGCTGGCCCAAGATTCATCGCTAGTAAATGGCAGGCCTGAGATTCAGACCCAAATAAGTCTGACTCGAAAGTACAGGCTCTTTCCATTAGACCACACTGCCTCAGGGTCTATAATGTAACTTCTGTAGTACTGAGCACAAACTAGCTCACTCTGTTCTACCCCAGTCCTGTCCCTGGGTTAGGGAAAGAGGAGGCTAACCTTGGGGCTACAGAGAAGGGGAGAGTCTAAATATGATCCAAGGCAGAAAGTGGAGGTAGGCAACAGCGGCTCAGGCCATCTGGAGGAGGCAGGCCCCGAAGCCTTTTTCAGTTAGCCCATGGTCCTTCCTCTATTCCAGCCATTCAGGCTAAAGCTTGGGGTGGGTAATTGACACAAGAGGAAACTCAGGAATGCATCCCCTAAGAGTGTCTGGCATATTGCCAGACCTCTAACAGTGCTATTTATTGCCCCCTAATAGCACTGTTACAGGACTGAGGCCCAGGTTGACCCTTTGCTATGTCATCTTTTAGGATCACCTCATCAGGAACTCAGGATCTGGTACCTGCCTGACGTCTGAGGACAAAAAGCCAGCCATGGCCTCCTGCAATCCCAGTGACCCCCACCAGCACTGGCTCTTCATCTAGGCCCCAGATCATCACCTGTGGAAGTTCCCACAAGCCTCTCAGGAAACAGTATTTTGGGGAACCTGATGTTTGGGAACCTGAGCATCAGCTTCTCTGTAGGCCTTAAAGATGGAGTTTAAACCTAATTTTGGATGTCAAGGCAGGACCTTCCTACTCCTTGCAACAACATTGGGCCCATTTTCCTTTCTCCACATTGATGGAAGAGACTGTAAGAGCCCATAGTACTTGACCCAGAGCTTTCCTCTGTCCTAGAAACAGAGACTTCCAAAGCAGAGAAAGCTCCTGGGATAGGGACCAAGGCAGCAATGCTGAATTCAAGAAAAGTACCTCTGCATCCATGTCCTGACTACCTGATCATCTAGAGCTGGGCATACAGAATCTAGTGACATAATATATTCTAGCAGAGATCCCTCTGTTAGCGGTCTGAGAGCAACTCCCTTGCTAAATAGTATGCCGAGTTTATAGAGCCGTTTACGGTTTACAGAAAACACCCTGACAGGAATCGTTTATTTACTTCATCTGCACAATGACTCTGTAAGAAAGACAGGACAGGGACTGGCATGCCCATTTTACAGATAAGAAAGCTGAGGCAGGGAAGGGTAAAGGAGGTTGTCTGTAGTCCCACAGCTAGTGGATGGCGGGAGCCAAGACTGAAGCTTGATCTTGAATACTGAACCAGGGCGCCTTCACCACAAAAACACTAAACAACTAGCCACCGCCATTCCCATTCTCTCTTCCCTGCATTCTGATAATTTCTGGCTGGCTGGTCTCTATAAAGCCCAGAACAATGGAGCCAGGTAGCCATGAGGGAAACCACACAGTTCATGGAGCCAGCGATTCTCAGGTTTAAGTCCCAGAAACCCCCTTTTTTTTTCTTTTCAGTGCCCCATATGTAATGTAATAAAAGGCAAAGTAGCCATGGATGAAATTGAGGATAGACGGGGGCAATGTCCACTAGCCCCTGAACTTCTAAAATTCTGTAAGATAATTTGAAAACCATCATTTTAGTCCAACCTTATCATTTTCCTATTATGAAACCGAGGGCAAATAAGTGAGGTAATTTGCCCAAGGCCACACAGCAAGGCACTGGCAACCCTGAAGCTAGGACCCAGATAAGGCTAACAAGAGCAGTAGGAAGGCTGAAGAATTACGGACAGTGTATAGTCAAACATGACTGCATGACTGGCCTGGTCTGCTGAAGCCCTCATGTGGAGCAGACATGCATATCAGCTCTTTCCTAAGTAAGTCGGACCCTACACACTTGGACTCAGAATTCCTTATGTAGCAGGTTGTCATCTTAGGCATCACCACATGAGGGTGCCAAGGGACCACAGCTGCCTCTCCTTCCCTGCGACTCAGTACTGCAGGTCTCCTAGGTCCCTGAAGAGCCTTCAGGATCCTGTGGACGCTACAGTGTAGAGGAAACATTCTGGGATAGCCCAGCCAAAGGGAGAAGGCAGAGCATAGCCTCTCCCATGATGTGGCCTGAGTGGGAAAGGTCTTTTCTAGAAAGAGAAGAGAATTGGACATGAGATCCCTGTAGAAATAAAGGTTTTGTGGCTTTGGTAAAGGAAGTTTGCATTGGATTCCTCCTCCCCCTGCATGGTTCCTTCGCTGATCCCTTTGAAGAATCTATTGATTCAGGCTGTGAAGAACTACACACATCTGAAAAGTCCATCACAGCAACTTGCTCTTGTTCCCAAACATCCTCTGGTGTATGTACTGTGTGTCAAGCATAAGTAGACATGAGGAGTTATAAGATGAGGCGCTTCCCCTGTGGAACTCACACTCTAGCTGAAGAAACAGATGCAAGCAAGTCATGGAGTGTTCAGATATGTGCAGGGTGAGTTAGAACAATTCCTTCTATTTAGGCCCTAAATTTTAGGGGGATCAGGGAGGGCCTCACAGAGATGGTGACATTTGACTTTAGACCTCAAAGGATGAGTCCTCAGGTGGGAAGGACTTAATAAACAAAGACCTCATACAAGAAATGATCTACATGAGAAGAGATACAGAGGGACAAAGGCACAAGTGGATCTGGGAAACCAAGAGGACATCAGGGTGAGGGAGCAGTAGATGTAGAAGCTAGAAGATCAGGGCCACATAACTTTCATGGACACTTTTGCCTTCATAAAAAGATATGTAAAATTATGTTTTATAACTGCTTAGGTATAAAAATGAATATAACCCAGGCTGATGGTATTCATTTTATTATGGTTTTAAAAGAAAAACAGCCCAGCCAGCCTGACTCAGTGGTTGAGCATCGACTTATGAACCAGGAAGTCATGGTTCGATTTCCAGTCAGGGCACATGCCTAGGTTGTGGGCTTGATCTCCATTAGGGGGCGTGCAGGAGGCAGCCAATCAGTGATTCTCTCTCATCATTGATGTTTCTCTCTTCCTCTCTGAAATCAATAAAAATATATTTTTTTAAATTTAATAAATAAATTAAATTAAACATTTTTTGAGCCCCTAAAAGTATTGTGGGCCTTGGGCACTGTGCCTGCTATGCCTACTGGGTAAGTCAGCCCTGTAGAACAGGGGGTTGGGGCCCAATTGAGAAGGCTTTGGATGTCATGCTAATAAGTCAGGTAAGCCATAGGGAGCCATGGTCCCTAACTCTAGCCCTACTCTGGTTGCATTAAACATCTAATCATTTATCAGGCCTTATTTGCCACTTATCCCAAAATCCCTCATACAGTCCATAACATCACCTAACAGCTCTCCAGCCCAATCTTATGATATATGCTCAACCAAGGTGCCCTAAGGTGATTCCTTGTCCCTACCCAAAAACAGCATAGCCTCTCCCAGGGGCAATCATAAGAGTATCAGGAAGTGAGAGATGCAGCACAAGAGAGAAAAGACCACATGACATACCTATAGAGTAGGCCCAGGTTTGGGGGTGAGGAGGGGACTAGGGAAGGGCGGTAGTCAAGAGGGAGAGAGCACTGACATGGGTGGTAGAAAGGCTCAAGAAACCAGCTTCATTGCCTCTCTTTAGCCAAGGTGGGTCTTGCCCTAACCTGATACCTGCCTTCTTCCTTAAAGTCCACCCCTTCTTCCTTAAAGTCCACCCCTTTAACCACTCTCAGAGCTCACCTAAAACCTTAAAAGCTTGCTGCCAGCCCTGTGCCTCTTACCTTAGCATTGAATGGCTGGTCCCCTTTGGGGATTTATTTCCCACTTGAAAAGTAATGGTGCCATTGCCAAGAAGAGCTAAGTGTCCCAGAATTTATTATCTACTTATATATTAATTACAAACTAATTCAGTACAAAAGTCAAATAATACAGAAAATGTGAGTTTAAAAAGTGAAATTTATCCTCACAATGCTCTTATACCTAGTAATTCATTCTCTAGATATAATAACTTTATTGCTTGGTAAAAACCCTTTAAAACTGCTTTTTTGTAAATGTACAAATGCACATATACACAGTACCATATTGTTTGCAACTTGATTTCTTTACTATATGAACGACATTTTTTCATGTCAGTTTAAGTCTAATTCATTCTTTTTTTTTTTTACTTATTTTTCCAAATTATAAGAGAAAGTTTATTAAGATTCCTTGCAAAATTTCCATCAAAGCAGATTTGAAAGAGCCTATGTGATCAATTTGATCAATTACTGTTCTTGTTGTGTATGTGCAAATAATCAGGCCAAACTAAAACTGGACTTAATGCAGTCTCTTTGAAAATGAGGGTAACCCTAGAAAAATTGTGTTTCAATGGGAACCACCATGTCCAATTGTGAATGTTGAACTCCAGTGTAGTTAACTGTCTTCAAAGTTTTGCTTTTCAGATTGTGTCTGTGTGTGCCATACAGTGTTTCTGGAAACTTTGGAGGTGGTTGTGGAGGTAGTTTTGGTGGGAATGACAATGTTGGTTGTGGAGAAAACTTCAGCGATCGAGGTGGCTTTGGTGGCAGCTGTGGTGGTGGTGGATATGGCGGCAGTGGGGGTGGCTCTAATGGATTTGGTAATGATGGAAACAATTTTGGAGGTGGTGAAAGCTACACTGATTTTGGCAATTACAACAATCAATCTTCAAATTCTGAATCTATGAAAGGAAGAAACTTTGGAGGTAGAAGGCCCCTATGATGGTGGAAGCCAATACTTTGCCAAACCATGAAACCAAGATGGCTATGATGGTTCCAGCAGCAGCAGTAGTTATGGCAGGGACAGAAGGTTTTAATTATTGCCAGGAAACAAAGCTTAGCAGAAGAGGAGAGCCAGAAAAGTGACAGGGAAGCTACAGGTTACAACAGATTTGTGAACTCAGCCAAGCACAGTAGTGACAGGGCCTAGCTGCTACAAGGAAGATATGTTTTAAACAATACTCATGTGAATGAGCAAAAATATTGAGGATTCCCTAGCCAGTTTGGCTCAGTGCATAGAGCCTCGGTCCAAGGACCGAAGGGTCCTGGGTTTGATTCAAGTCAAGGACACATACCTTGGTTGCAGGCTCGATCCCAGGGCCTTGTGCAGGAGGCAACCAATTGAAGTGTGTATCTCTCTCATATCGATATTTCTCTCTCCGTCTCTCCCCCCTCCCTTCCACTTTCTCTGAAAATCAATGGAAAAATATCCTCAGGTGAGGATTGACCAAAATATATATATATAAATACACACACACACACACACACACACACACACACACTGAGTGGCCAGATTATTATGACCACCCCATCAGTACTTCGTTGGGCCACCTTTTGCCTTCAATACTGCGGCGATTCTTCTTGGCATTGACTCCACGAGATGTTGAAAGGTGATGCGAGGAATCTGACTCCATGCCTGATGAATAGCACTGTCCAGTTCTGTGAGATTTGATGGTTGTGGAACCAGCTGCCTGATGGCTCTTTTAACTTCATCCCACAAATGCTCAATTGGATTGAGATCTGGTGATTGTGGGGGCCACCTAAGCAAGGTAAAGTCTCCCTCATGTTCTTGAAACATGAGGGAGACTTTACCTTGCACAATACGAGCACCGTGGCATGGCGCATTGTCTTGTTGGAAGAAGCCATCTCCATTGGGATACGCCATCAACATGATAGGATGAACTTGATCAGTAATGATACTTAGATATGTTGTGCCATTCAGGCGTTGTTCCACACGAATTAAAGGGCCCAAATCATGCCAGGAAAACATGCCCCAAACCATAACACTGCTCCCACCAGCTTGAAGGGTTGTACTCATGCAAGTGGGGTGCATGCTTTCGTGCTGTTTCCGCCAAATTCTCACTCTGCCATCTGCATGATGCAACTGGAAACGTGATTCATCGGGCCACATGACTTTTTTCCAACGCTCGACTGTCCAATCCTTGTGTTCCTGTGCGAATTGGAGACGTTTTATCTTGGTAACTGCAGACAGCAAAGGTGTTCGAACAGGCCTTCGGCTGTTTTGCTGATTCTCGCTCCATGGCTCCGAGCGCCAACAATCATCCCACGTTCAAAGGCTGTTAAATCACGTTGTTTACCCATATCTTCAGAAAAAAGTCACTTCTACTGTCGTGGTAAACAACCTGCTTCCCTATTTATAATGGTCTGGCCCTCTAGCAACTTCAGCACGAAATTATAGCTAATTTGCCTACAAACGTCAGGTGGTCATAATAATCTGGCCACTCGGTGTATATATTAGTTCTAAAAAATAAACAAAAACTCAAGGACTGTATTTGTGACTAATTGTATAACAGGTTATTTTAGTTTATGTTCTGTGGAAATTGTAAAGCATTCTAACAAAGGATTTTAATATAGATTTTTTTGCACCCATGCTGTTGATTGCTAAATGTAATAGTTAGATCATGATGCTGAATAAATATCTTTTTATTGATTTCAGAGAGGAAGGGAGAGGGAAAGATATCGAAACATCAATGATGAGAGAGAATCATTGATCAGCTGCCTCCTGGAGATCAAACCCGCAACCCAGGCATGTGCCCTGACCAGGAATCAAACTGAGATCTCCTGGTTTATAGGTTGACCCTCAACCACTGAGCCACACTGGCCAGGCAAATGTGTCTTTTAAAAATAATAACAATAAAATGCCCAAGGTTAAAGACAAAGAGAATCTTGAAAACAGCAAGAAAATAACAGTTAGTTACCTACAAGGGAGCTCCCATGAGATTGACAGCTGATTTCTCAACAGAAATTTTGTAGGCCAGAAGGGATTGGCACAAAATATTGGCACAAAAAGTGATGAAAAGCAACCAAGATTACTCTATCCAGCAAAGCTATCATTCAGAAAAAAATGATAGATAAAGAGCTTCCCAGAAAAGAAAACGCTGAAGAAGTATTACAAGAAATGTTAAAAGGTCTTCTTTATAAAGAAGAAGAGATTGGTGTGGTAGGCCTCCTGATCTGGCCACACCTGCACACCAGCACTGCCCAGGGTCCTTCTGTTGATATAATTGGCCAGGGGAGAGTGGTCCTCCTTTCTTCTCTGGTTGCTTGAAGATCAACTTCTATCATAAATAACACAGTAACTATCTGAACCAGGAAGTTCATGACCAACAGACTACTTCAGCAGAAACAAATCATCATTGATGTCCTTCACCCAGGGAAGGCAACAGTACCCAAGACAGAAATTCGGGAAAAACTAGCCAAAATGTATAAGACCACACCAGATGTCATCTTTGTGTTTGGATTCAGAACCCATTTTGGTGATGGCAAGACAACTGACTTTGGCATGATTTATGAGTCCCTGGATTATGCAAAGAAAAATGAACCCAAACATGGACTTGCAAGACATGGCCTATATGAGAAGAAGACGACCTCAAGAAAGCAAAGGATGCCGAAACCGGTTTGGCTCAGTGGATAGAGCGTCAGCCTGCGGACTGAAAGGTCCCAGGTTCGATTCCGGCCAAGGGCATGTACCTGGGTTGCGGGCACATCCCCAGTAGGAGATGTGCAGGAGGCAGCTGATCGATGTTTCTCTCTCATCGATGTTTCTAACTCTCTATCTCTCTCCCTTCCTCTCTGTAAAAAATCAATAAAATATATTTAAAAAAAAAAAAAAAGAAAGCAAAGGAACACAAGAATAGAATGAAGAAAATCAGGGGGACTGCGAAGGCCAATGTTGGTGCATAAGATTTGTCAACAATGTGTCACTCCCTCTGGACATTTCCAGGGTCGTCTTCCTGTCAGTGTGATGCAGAAGAACACACATTGAGAATTTAGACTCAGCATTTATGATGCCTCTGCTCTTTCTCTCTGCCCTCAAGCAATCAGCATCATTAAAAAGAAGAGAGCCCAGCTGGCATGGCTCAGTGGTTGAGCATTGACCTATGATCCAGGAGGTCACAGTTCGATTCCCAGTCAGAGCACATACCTGGGTTGTGGGCTTGATCCCCAGTGTGGGACGTGCAGGAGACAGCTGATGAATGATTCTTTCTCATCATTGATGTTTCTATCTCTCTCTCCCTCTCCCTTCCTCTCTGAAATCAATAATAAAAATATATTTTTAAAAAAGGAAGAGAAATGCCCCCCCCCCAAAATTTTTTAAATAAATAAATAAAAAGTGCGGCCAAAGTCACCATCTATGCCTACCACTAGGAGATGATGCGGGGCATGTAGATTTGACACTAGTTGTGAGAGTCTTAAATGTAGTCCTAAAGAATTTAATTTTTCTTTTCTTTTTTTTTATAATCCTCACCTGAGGATATGTTTTTACTGATTTGAGAGAGAGAGAAAGAGAGAAACATCTATCCGTTGCCTCCTCTATGCACCCCAACCCACAACTCAGATATGTGCCCTGACCCACAATCTTTTTGGTGTATGGGACAACACTACAACCAACTGAGCCATCTGGTCAGGACCTAAAGATTTTGGTTTTTAAGCAAATACAGATTGGGCTTCTCTGAGCTAGGCCACGGATACAGAAATGGATGTGATATTGGCCCTGCCCTTAAAGGTACACTTTAGAACAGCGGTTCTCAACCTGTGGGTTGCGACCCCTTTGGCGGTCGAACGACCCTTTCACAGGGGTCGCCTAAGACCATCCTGCATATCAGATATTTACATTACGATTCATAACAGTAGCAACATTACAGTTATGAAGTAGCAACGAAAATAATTTTATGGTTGGGTCACAACATGAGGAACTGTATTTAAAGGGCCAGAAGGTTGAGAACCACTGCTTTAGAGTATGTGATGTTAAGGGGTAACTTTTAGGAGGCCCTAAAGCCTCCTCTTAAACTCCTCATCCGAAGGCTAGAGCTGTCTCCTTACTCTCCAAAGGAGGTAGGAGGTGGGAGGAAAATGACAAAAGAGACCCTGGTCCCCAGCCCAGCTCAGCCCTCCTCCCCAAGCTCTACTCTGTGTTAGAATGCTGGGGGTTAGGCTGGAAACGGAGCTCTCCAGGTTACCTGAGCATCATATTTTACATTCCCCTGACTAGCTCAAGGACCTAAAAAGGTGACTGTTTGTATAGAACTCCTTCTAACAGCTTTTCCAGGCCTCTCCTGTATCTGCAGACATGAAAAGTTGAATTCTGCAGTTCTAGGGACCTGGTGACTTTGCTGCTTCCCTCTAGACTTCCAAGCTTCCCGGCTCCCCTCTGCCTAAAAAACCACAACACCCATAGTCCTCTGCTCTAGGGCCTCCCTCTGCCTACCTCAAGGCATACTGCATCTCCCTCTTTCCTCTTCTACTGACTGATGGGCAGAGCCTTTCACCTCCCGCAGGACATGCCCACTCCTCCACTCGGCTCCCCCTGGCCTCTACCCTTATAACCCTCAAATTATCCCAAGGGCTCCCTCTTCTAACTCCCCCACATTGTCCTCTGGGAGCTCTCTTTTCAGCTCTCTGAGTCTCCCCAAACCTGTTTCCTAGCACCCTCTTCCACAGAGTTCTCTCATGCACCTACTTTGCTTTTGCCTCCCGGCATTTACACCAATGTCTGCAGGTATACAGACATATGCACACGTCCCATCTCCCTCTGTGCACTCGGAGATGTTGCTGACCCTTCCTTCCTCTTGCTAGTCACTCTTCCCTCCTCCAATCCTCTTTTGCCCCCACCTCCTAGTGCACGGGATAGGTCTCTGTGCTGGCAGTGCCACTGAGGACAGTGAGGCAGTGACACGCTACTAGGGGAGCACCCCGAAGGGAAAACCAGTCCAGGTTCTCCATCTTACTTCTGGAAAAGACTTTGTTGGATGCTTTTCAACTAAAAGTAGATAATTAATTTAGCCCTGGCCTTGTTCTGTCTTTGAATAACAGATAAATTAGTTTACTTGAAAAGAAATCTTTTCATTTGTATTTCCATGTCACCTGTGATTTTCCCTGCCTTCCACCCGCAGCCCTGCCAACTGGCAGGAAGGTTAGCAAAGCTGCTGATAAGAGGAGTATAAAAAGGCTTGGGTCATGGTAAGGGGCCACTTGTGGTCTACTCCACTGGCAACATGCTGAGCTTCCTCGTCTTTGCCACCCTGGTCCTTTATGGTGAGTGGGTCATGTGGCCTGAGTTCTAAGAGGGGATTTGAGCAGGAGGGTCAGAAAGCTATCCCTAAGCCCAGATCTGCTCTCTACTCCAGAGCGGGTAGGACACTCAGCCTGTAAGTCTAGCAAAAATTTTACTCTCCTGGAGCCCATGAGAGAAAAGTGTGGGGCCACTCTTGTGCAGGCCCCTCATGAAGCAG
Source organism: Myotis lucifugus (assembly GCF_000147115.1). NCBI lineage: Eukaryota > Metazoa > Chordata > Mammalia > Chiroptera > Vespertilionidae > Myotis > Myotis lucifugus. The sequence continues at coordinate 230,997 of NW_005871208.1, read as the reverse complement.
AGAAGCCTCTACCAGGGGCCTGGGCTTCCCTACCACCCCCACTGACAAGAAGACATCCTCAGCAGGTGCCTGGCTGGGTGAGCACTGCTGTCCATGCCCCCTGGAGAATCCTGCCCAAGCACTGTGTGTGTGTGTGTGCGCGCGTGTGCGCGTGCGTGTGTGTGTGTGTGTGTGTGTGTGTGTGTGTGTGTGTGTCGGGGGGGGGGCGGGGGGGCAGTAGTCAGGAAGGAGGGGGTTCCCGGCAGGCCAAGGGATGGCCTGAGGAAGGTTGAGAAAAGTTGCCTCTGAGGCCCAGCCTGGTGATTTGAGGTAGGTCCTTCACAGCATGCCAGGGTTCTGAGGACACCCTGGGAAAGCAGAAGGCACTCAGACTCCCCTGCTTTAGAAAGGGGCTCAGGGAACTCACAGTGGGGGGCGGGGAGGGGGGCTCATTGCTAGGGAGGAACTGTGAATTTGCAGACAAAGCACAACTGCTATTCCCCATCCCCACCCCGGGCTGACCCCATGCTTAGTCATCACTCACTTTTCTTCTGCCCCACAAAGGACACAGCACCCAGGATTTTCCGGAAACCAACGCCCGGGTAGTTGGAGGGGTTGAGGCCCGGAAGAATTCCTGGCCCTCTCAGGTGGGTGTTTCTTCACAGCCCCAGACTTCCAATAAAATAAGAGTTGCCTGGGCACTGATACACAGTATTACAGGTGTTTGTGTATGTCCTTATCAACAGGAAGCTCTCCAACTGCCTGTATTCTAGATTTTAAAGATGAATGGGACCAGGCTTAGGTGGTTTTACTAAGTACAAAAGCTTGAAGGAGCGAATTTAAATACCAACCACACTCTCTCTCCCAGGCACACACCTAAACACGAATCACATTTACACTCCCAGCAACACCATTTGTGCCACATTAACAAGACTGTGTGCCAGACCCACACTTCAGACTCCATATACCTTGACACACACACACACACACACACACACACACACACACACACACACATATACCTTCACACAGTATGTGTCACACTTTCAAGTGCACTCCCGCCCCCAAGTAGAGTATGTTGTTTATTTGGCTATTTAAAGAGTTTCCACTTTGCCCTAGCCGGTTTGGCTCGGTGGATAGAGCGTCAGCCTGCGGACCGAAGGGTCCCAGGTTCGATTCCGGTCAAGGGCACTATGCCTGGGTTGTGGGCTTGGTCCAACCTGCAGGAGGCAGCCAATCAATGATTCCCTCTCATCATTGATGTTTCTATCTCTCTCTTCCTCTCCCTTCCTCTCTGAAATCAATAAAAATATTTAAAAAAAGAGTTTCCACTTTCATAACAGGACAAGTAGGCTCTGATTTAAGCAATTCAAATGTAAAAATTGGCAAGTTGAGAAGAATCATTACAATTAGAATTAAATCAATTTACAAAAGTTTGAGCCCCGTCTGGCTGGTTTGGCTCAGTGGATAGAGCATTGGACTGCGGATTGGAAGGTCCTGGGTTCGATTCCGGTCAAGGGCATATGCCCAGGTTTCGGGCTTGATCCTCAGTAGGGACCTGCAGGAGGCAGCCCATCAATAATACTCTCTCATCATTGATGTTTCTATCTCTCTCTCCCTCTCCCTTCCTCTCTGAAATCAATAAAAGAATATATATATTTTTTAAAAAGTTTGAGCCCCAATTTTCAGAAGTTATTGTGTTATATGAGGTGCTGAAGAAGACATGAACTGACAAAAATGGACATTCCAATGGTATTCCTAAATATTCCCTGAAGTAGGGGGACAGGGTATATCTTGAAAACATTGGAGGGGAGGCTCTGAGACCTAAGCTTGTGGGTCTTAGGTGGTGGAGCAAATCCATAGCTACATTTCCTTCCCAAGAGGAAATGGAGGTAGAAGGAAATGAGTTCTTGGCCCTTTGCAACAACCTAGAGCTGGGGAGGGGGGCAAATACACTCTGTGTGTATGCCTTTACCTCCCCACACCCATCCATGTACACAGCAAACACTGCCAAACAACGGTGCACTCTTTCCTGCTGATCCCAGATCATCTACACACCCTTTTTCGCTACCACACCAGGTAGACACTAGCAATCAATCAATAGCAATTGACAGATCAAATGAAATCTATTTGCCATCTCTAGCCCAGAAAGTTGGAGAATGTTTTGAGGGATGGCAGGAATTTCAGGGGTAACGTGATTTGGGGCAAAGGCTTTTAAGAAACACCACTTATTCTTCCTTTCTTTCCTCCCTGTCTAGATTTCCCTCCAGTACTGGTCCAGAGGTAACTGGTATCACACCTGTGGAGGGACCCTCGTCAGACGGAACTGGGTGATGACAGCTGCTCACTGTGTGGACAAGTGAGAAAAACAAAGACCAGCTTTACTGAGCCCCTGGAGGGGAAGAGTTTGGCCCTTCTGGAGAAATATGTATCTTTGACCACCAGGGCAGGACTTTAAGGGTCTGTTTGGAGGCCTGTGGGAAGGCAGTACCATATAATGAAAAGTACAAATTTTGGCATTAGGCAAGCTCAGGTTCAAATCTCATTCCACCTTCTTCCAGCTATATGACCTTAGATGACTTACTCCTCTTAAGTCCTCTTTCTCTTCTCTCTAAAGTGAGGTAATAAAACCTACTTTGTAGAGTTATTGTGAGGGTTAAGAAGGTAAATATTTGAGTGCCTAGTCAATGCCTGGCTGGTAACAATATTTTTAAATTGATCTTTATTGTTGAAAATATTACAGATGTACCTTTTTTAATTAAGGTATTACATATGTGCCCTTATCACCCCCATTGCCACCCCCCAGATGTCCCTTTTTAAAAAATTTATCTTTATTGCTGGCTGGTAACAATTTTTTCTTATGGCACAATGGTTGGTTCTCAGTTGAGCATGTATCAGAATCACCTGGCAGGCACAGATTGCTGGACTCCATCTAGCATTTTCTGATTTGGTAGGTCCAGGGTGAGGCCTGATAGTCTGCATTTGTAGCAAATTTCCAGGTTATGCGGATGCTGCTGTTCCAGGAACCATGCTTTAAGAATTATTAGTCTAGAAGTTTATACTTTCCTCCAAATTCCTCTGGGAGCTAAAAAGCTATTATTTCATTTATGTTCCCCATATGATGTTTAGTTTAAGAAACTGGGAAAATGAAGTTGATGGTAGTTTTTGTCCTCCCACGTTAATTAATTAGGAAATGAGGGAGCTTGTTTCTCATCGTCCAGGATTTTTCATCCTTCCTCTGCTGGACCAGATAAGATGAGTTCCTGTCCTAAAGATAAGATATAAGCTGGTTTCCCAACTTTTCCCTAAGGGGGAAAGAGAAGGCTTGGGCATCCTGGATCACTCATGGCTTCCTTCTGTCGCTCCAGCCAAATGACGTTCCGTGTGGTGGTTGGAGACCACAACCTGAGTCAGAATGATGGTACTGAGCAGTACGTGAATGTGCAGAAGATCGTGGTGCATCCATACTGGAACAGCAATAACGTGGCTGCCGGGTAAGGGCAAGGCTGGGCTGGCCTTGGGCTGGGAAGTGGAGGGCTGACTAACTAGCAACAGGGTTTTGGCTTCCTTCATCCATGAGGACTTTGAGAATTTATATTTTGGAGAATTTGAGAATTTTAAAAAATTTCTGGTATTTATTTGATCTAAGCTGGTTTGCAGGATTGGATCACCTAAAGCTCCTTCTCTGCAGAGTTAAATGTTTCTGTTTTTATTGTTATTTATTATTTACTAGAGCAGTGGTTCTCAACCTTCCTAATGCCGCGACCCTTTAATACAGTTCCTCATGTTGTGGTGACCCCCAACCATTATTTTCGTTGCTACTTCATAACTGTAATTTTGCTACTGTTATGAATCGTAATGTAAATATCTGATATGCAGGATGTATTTTCATTGTTACAAATTGAACATAATTAAAGCATAGTGATTAATCACAAAAACAATATGTAATTATATATGTGTTTTCTGATGGTCTTAGGTGACCCCTGTGAAAGGGTCGTTCGACCCCTAAAGGGGTCGCGACCCACAGGTTGAGAACCGCTGTACTAGAGGCTCGGTGCACGAATTCGTGCATGGGTGGGGTCCCTCTGGGTGGCCTGCAAGGATCGGGCTGAAACCCGCAGTCCAACCTGCAGCTCCTACTTGCCGCTCCCACTCATCCCAGCCCCACTGTGCCTGCCACGGGCTCGAGCCCAATCAGTCCCAACAGGAGAGGCTCGCACTGCCACAGCAGCACTCACCAGCCATGAGCCCTGCATCTGGCGCCTTCCCAAGGGGAGTGGCCTGTGGGATCAGGCTGAAACCAGCTCTCTGACATTCCCCGAGGGGTCCTGAATTGCTAGAGGGCACAGGCCAGGCTGAGGGACCCCACTGGTGCACGACTGGGCCCGGGAGGGACTGCAGGAGGGCTACAGGGCGTGTCCAGCCCATCTTGCTCAGTCCCAATCAGCCAGAACCCAGTAGCAAGCTAACCTACAGGTCGGAGCATCTGCCCCCTGGTGGTCAGTGCACGTCATAGCGAGCGGTTGAGCAGTCTTAGCATATCATTAGCATATTACACTTGGATTGGTTGTTCAGTTCTGCCATTTGGTCTATTTGCATATTACCCTTTTATTATATAGGATTTTATAGAATAGATTTCATCAACAAAAGTAATTTTCTTAAAATGAATCTTACATGTGAAAACTCCACCAAGACTGAGCTGTACATTTTTGGAAAAGAAGTCATCAAAATGGTGGTCAATTCTATAGAATATGGGGGTTGGGATCAGTTCAAGTAATTGGGATATTTCTGCAGAGCTTTCAGAACCACACAGATTTTTACATCTTTCTTCCTTGAAAACTTCTCTGCTACCATCATCGCAACACTCTGCTCCTTTCTGATTCCCCACTTATAACTGAAAGATATAAGCTCCAGCTTGGCCGGTGTGGCTCCGTGGTTGCATGTCAACCTAAGAACTAGGAGGTCCTGGTTCTATTCCCAGTCATGAGACATTCCCAGGTTGCAGGCTGGATCCCAGTAGGGGATGTGCAGGAGGCAGCCAATCAATGATTCTCTGTCATCATTGATGTTTCTATCTCTCTCTCCCTCTCCCTGACTCTCTGAAATAAAATATACATTAAATATATATATATATATACACACACACTTAAGATGTAAGCTCCACTCCTCAGGGTTGCAGGTATCAGAGCTAGATTACAACACCAAGACTTCACCAGCAGGTGCTGCTGTTAAATATATAATGTCCTAAACAATCCAAATGTATAATGCCTCAAGTTTGAGATTTAGCAAGTCAGCACCCTCCTTCTTCAAAATCATTGGTTTCCAATTCTATGGGGACACAAGGCTAGGGGAGGGCCTGCCCATATGCCCATCTGAGGCCTGAGACCTGAGACCTGAGACCTGTTCAGCCAAAGGGCAGCTGAGACCTGTTCAGCCAGGGCAGCTGGCCCACGAGTGAGCAGACTCTTTTCCTCCCTCCCGTAGCTATGACATCGCCCTGCTGCGCCTGGCCCAGAGCGTTACCCTCAACAACTACGTCCAGCTGGGTGTTCTGCCACGGGAGGGAACCATCCTGGCTAACAACAGTCCCTGCTACATCACAGGCTGGGGCAGGACCAGAAGTAAGTCACCTACATGGGCACCGTCTACCACATGAATCTTGATTAGCTGAGCTTCTAGGGTACAATTTTCTGTGGTCCTAGGTATTCATAGCCAGAAGCCAAGAAACCACAAAGGAACCAGAGATAAAATAACTGAGACATGAAATCAAGCTAAGAACAGGCAATGGAATCAAGGCAGAGATTCATAGACTCTTATAACTCAAAAAACAACCGAACAGCAACAACAAAAAGCCACACTACTTAACTAAATATTATAAACAAGCCTCTCATTTTATTTTATACATGAGGAAACTGAGGACAAAGGAAATTAAACACTTTGTACAAGATCACATTACTAGTTAGTAACTACTGATTTGGGGCTGGAACCCAGGTATCCTGGCTCCCAATTTGGTAGTCATTACATCATTGTGCTACCTCCATAGACAGTCACTGGGTTTTGGGTTGGAGTGAATGAACCAGGGCAGCTGTAGGTCCAGAAAAGTCAATGCAGATGAGGCCTCTGCCTTCTTCTGGTCATCATGGAAAGATTTCTGATAGGGAATGTCATTCAGATAACATAGAAAGGAGGGAGAAGCTATGAGCAGAGATAGTAAGAGGGGCAGAGATGTTAGGCCTGCCATGGAAGTCTATCAGTCACCAGGCAGTATTTGAGCTCTGAAAGAGAGGCAAGGCCTTGCTATGAGCAGCCAGTCTCCTGGGAAAATCTGAAGCTGAGAGACATACTTCTAATCTAGCTCTGCTCTCAGTTCACTTAATGTCATTATGGTTCAATTTCATGATCTTTAACATGAAAGGGTTGTAAGGATCCAAAGAAATAATTCATGTGCAAAGGCTTTGAAAAATCAAAGAGCCAGATAAAGAAAGGTTGCACCAAGCTCTTAAGAAATGCAAACAAGGATGCACAGTCCCATTTCTGCTTCATAGGGTATACAATGTAAGGAAAAAACAGGACAGGTCAATAAGTTATCAACAAATGATTTTGTTACTTCGCTAAGGTATCCATGAGTTGTTGTGTTATGTGTGTGTGTTTTTTTAAAAAAAGGCAGGAGTAGGATTGGTTGTGGGTTGTTTTTTTTTAATCTGCATTATTTGTGTTTTTTAAATATATTTTTTATTGATTTCAGAGAGGAAGTGAGAGGGAGAGATAAATAGAAACATCAACGATGAGAGAGAATCATTGATTGGCTGCCTCCCATATGCCCCCCACCAGGGATCAAGCCCGGGCATCGAACCCCAGGACCCTTCAGTCCGCAGGCCAACGTTCTATCCACTGAGCCAAACTGGCTAGGGCTAGGATTGGTTTTTTAGAACCTGGGAACAGTAATCAAGGATGACTCCCTAAAGGAAAGAGCCTGTTGTTTCCATACAAAGAGATAAAAAGGAGGATCTATGACATGCAGTGGGCAGGAAGAAGGAGCTTGCCTGGAGTTCAGCTTTCATCAGAGCTTGGGAAGGTTTGGGAGAATGTGGAAGGTTTTTCCCTTGGATAGTATCTGGGGCTGATCTCCAATGCTGTGTGTCCTGTTTAGCCAATGGACAGCTGGCCCAGACCCTGCAGCAGGCTTACCTGCCCACTGTGGACTATGCCACCTGCTCCAGCTCCTCCTACTGGGGCTCCACTGTGAAGAACACCATGGTGTGCGCTGGAGGAGATGGAGCTCGCTCTGGATGCCAGGTGAACACTTGTAGAAAGTGTCTAAAGTCCCACCCCAGATCTCTCCCCTCTCTGCCTACCACTTCCCACCTTTTCCTTACCTGCTATTCCACATTTACACCCCATGTACAGATACAACTTTCTACTCTGGTTTCTGAATGAGAATGATTCTTTGCTAATAACTTTATGCTCACAGGATCTCAAAGTTGAAAAAAATCTTAAAAATGCATCTTGCCTAGAGCCCCCACCTCAAAAGCTTATATGTGGTCTAATATTTGTGTTGGTATATGTTCTTTAGAATTTGTTCATGACCTAGACTTTTTATGGATGCAGTGGGGCTAAGCCTGGAGTGATGGTTGTAATTTTGTATAAGGTAGCTCCCCTTAAAGGAGCTACAAAAATGATCAATCTATTGATCAATGATCAATAGCTCCTCTATTTCCACTCTTTTACTTCACTAGTACTTACAGCCATACATATGGGTGGATATAGTAGGGGAAAGTGCACAAATGGTTTTATAACAGTATAAGTAAAACAGAATTTTCTCTTTAGACACAATGAATCAGCAATACACCATCTTACAGATTTCTTAATGCAATTCAACAAATGGTCTTGATTAGCTACTAAATAAAATACCAGATACTGTGCATTTATGCTAGGGATACAAAGATAAACACAGTGGAGAAATGAGAAGAGCAGACATATGAGAGAACATCCTATATAATAAAAGGCTAATATGCAAATCGACCAAACAGCAGAGCAACTAGTCACTATGATGTGCACTGACCACCAGGGGCAGACACTCAATGCAGGAGCTGCCCCCTGGTGGTCAGTGCGCTCCCACAGGGGGAGCGCCACTCAGCCAGAAGCCCTGAGCTGGGCTGGCGAGCACAGCGCCAGTGGTGGGAGCCTCTCCCACCTCTGTAGCAGCGCTAAGGATATCCGACTGCTGGCTTAGGCCCGCTCCCCACTGTCGAACTGCCAGACTGCGAGAGGGTGCAGGCCGGGCTGAGGGGGTCCCCCATCCCCCAAGTGCATGATTTTCATGCACCAGGCCTCTAGTTGTAATATAATATGGTTAAGTGTTTACAATAAAGATATGCACCAGGTGGTAGGGAAGTCCAAAAAATAGGTACTTACCTCTATCTGGTGGGGTCTGAAAAGACTTGCCTTCTCTGAGAAAGTGGAATCTGCAGTGAGTCCTGAAAGTTAAACAGGAGAAGGAGGGAAAGACATTCAGGGAGAGGTACAGCATGAAGAAAGGCATGGACCAAGAACCTAGGTAGGACACATACAGAATTATAGGGTGTTCCCTACAGCTATCTAGAGCAGAGGTCGAAGCCCACAAGCCTCCAAATCCAGTCTGATGCCTGTTTTTGTTTGGCCCTTGAGCTAAGAATGGTTTTTACATTTTTAAATGGTTGGGGGGGGGAAATAACAGAATAATATGTCATGACACGTGAAAAATATAAAATTTCAATGTTCATAAAAATATTTAATTGGAAAACAGTATAGTTGTTTCTTGTGTATTGTTTATGGCTGCTTTTACAGAATTGAGTAGTTGTGGCAGAGCCTGCAAAGCCTAAGATATTTACTATTGGCCGTTAACAGAAAAAAGTTTGCTGACTCCTTGAGCTAGAGCATAAACTATTACCATACTAGGGAATGTCAGGAGATGACACTAGGGGCAAGTAGGAGCCACATGACATAGGGCTTTAAATGTCATGCTTGGGGGACATGAACTTTATCACTTAGGTACTTGGAAATTATTGAAGAGTTTCAAACAGGAGAACCGCATGATCTGATTTGTCTTTTAGAAGCACTGTCTGATGACAAATAATCATGTTTTTGAAGAGGACAAGATTGGCAGGGAGATTGGTTAGGAGACTATTGTAATTGTCCAGGCAAGAAATTTGAGGGTCTGAATTAGGGCAGTGGAGAAGAGGGAAGAAGGAGGATATGGGATGCATTACAGGCATTTGGCTTAAGTTATTTGGGAGAGAGGTTTGCTCCCTCAAATGAGACAAGATTTATAGGATTTGAGAGGAAAGGTGGTGAGTTTAGTTCTGGATACGTTGAGTCTGAGATCCCTGTGGGATATTCAGGTATAGTTAACTGGTAAGAAATTAGATATAAAGAAAGCGGAACCTGGGTGAGAGAGCTGGGCTAGAGATACCCCTAACAGCAACTGAGACACTCCCACCCCACCTCTCAGCCCCAAGGAAACCACTAGAAAAAGAGCAGTGACTTAGCAGAACTGCAATAACATAAATACTTGAGTGCTTCAGGGAGATATGTGAAAGACAAAGAACCCATAAAGATCTAAGAGGGACTAGTGGCAAGAGAAAAATAAGAGTTTTATTAAATCTCAAAAAATACGGATAGGTCATCACATAATAAACAGTGCAGCCAGAGCCACAGTAGATAACTGAATGTGACTACTTGGCAGTGGGTGAGTCACTGGCAACTATGGCAAGAACAGTTCCAGTGGAGTGGTATGGCAGAAGCTAAAGGGTAAGGAAGAAGAGGCAATAAAAACATAGCGAGGGCCCAGCCAGTGGTTGACCAGACGGTCATAGTTCAATTCCCAGTCAGGGCACATGCCCAGGTTGTGGGCCTGATCCCCAGTAGGAGGGCGTGCAAGAGGCAGCCAATTGATGATTCTCTCTCATCATTGATGTTTCTATCTCTCTCTCCCTTTCTCTCTCTGAAATCAATAAAAACATATAAAAATATTTTTTAAAAATACATAGCAAGGAAATATAGAACACTCTTTCAATAATCTTGGGTGAAAGAGAGGAACAAAAAAAGTCTGGTAGCTTTAAGAGGATGAGAAGTCAAGACCGATATGGACCGTTTAAAAGTAAAGAAAATTAAGTGTGTTAAAAAAGACAGAAAGAGAAGGACCCTATAGAGCAGTGTTTCTCAACCCTTGGATGCACCTTAGGAACCTCTTGGGAAACTTTTTTAAAAAGCGGGGTTTCCTGGGCCAAAATCCTCCGAAAATTCTTTTTTCTTTTGTATGAGCGGGGGTCCCCAAAAATAGAA
>NW_005871208.1:209262-220445 GCF_000147115.1 Myotis lucifugus | reverse complement strand
TGCTTCCATTTACTCATGTACTGGTCGTCAGACTGGATGTGAAACTGAAGAGGAAAGGACTGTATGGGTCTTGAATAATTAAAGTGAGTGAGAGAAGGATTGGCCTTTCAAAATATTACTGATAGGCTGAGGTTAGAGATTACATAATAACCATTCAAAGATCCAGCTGTAGAGAATGGATTAATCCAGGACTAAGTTTTTCTGCATTACTGGGGCAAAAGGCAAGACTGCAAATCAAATGCAAGGTGCAAGCTAGGTGAAGGAGGAAGAGGAGCCAGCAGGAGGCTGGTAGGCTGGCTGAAATAACAGAAGCAAAAGATTGTTTTTTTTGTGAGCAGTTAGTACTATGGAAGTAAGGTGACCAAATCATCCTAGTTTTCTCAGGACTTTTCCAGTGTTAAAACTTAAGAGTCCTGTATCCTAGGAACCTTACATGCAAGGAGGTGCAAAAAAGGAAACTAAGACAACCTCTCAGGTCCTCCTCAGCCAGCTTAACCTATAACCTCTTAAGGTTTAACCTTTTTGAGTTAATTCATTTCCCAGGGTCTTTTTTCAAATTTTTCTATCTATATTTAAAAGCCCAGCAACCATTAAGGTGGACCGACCAGAACAACTGGTCGCTATGATGCGCACTGACCACCAGGGGGCAAATGCTCAACACAGGAGCTGCCCCCTCGTGGTCAGTGCGCTCCCACAGCAGGAGCGCCGCTCAGCCAGAAGCTGTGCTCACAGCTGGCAAGCGCAATGGTGGTGGTGGCTGGAGCCTTCCCTGCCTCCATGGCAGCGCTAAGAAGCCACAAGGAGCGAGCAGGGAGGCGGTTAGGAGTGAGCAGACGGGCAATTAGGAGCGAGGGGTCCCGGATTGTGAAAGGGATGTCCGACTGCTGGTTTAGGCCCAATTGGCTGGTTTAGGCAGTCAGACATCCCCCAAGGGGTCCCAGTTTCGAGAGGGCACAGGCTGGGCTGAGGGACCCCCCACCCCACCCCCCGCAGCACCCCGTGCACAAATTTCATGCATCAGGCCTCTAGTTTTTTAAATAATAGAAATATTTTTTAAATAATAGAAATATCTCTTTAGTCTCCTTTATTGTCCCTTACTTTTATTTTACTGTATTTTTTGTCTTTCATGACATTGATATTTTTGAAGAGTCCAATTGTCCATAATCGGTTTCAAAGAGAGGTAGCCAAGGGGATCACCCAGCTTTAGGGCTCAGGAACTGACACATAACTTAAGATGTTGGCCAGGGGGTTAGCCAGGGGCTTAACCTTGTGACTTTTAGTCAAAACTGGGTTATTGTCTTCTGCTGCTTGGAGGTCAACAATTACCCAAGGTGAGAAACTAAGGTCAGGTCAGTGAAATGTAAGTTCTAGAGGCTGGGAGTCCAATCAAGGTGTCAGCAGGTTTGGTTTCTTCTTGGGCCTTTCTCCTTAACTATCAGATGGTGACCTTGCTGAGTCCTCATATGGTCTTTTCTCATCTGTGGTATTCTCTGTGTGTCCAAATTTCTTCTCTCCCAGGGTCTTGAATTCTGAAAAAACTAGAGTACTTCTCTTCTGGTTGCCACTCCAAATAGACAATTCTTTAAGATAATTATGTCTTTGGGTCCCTTCCCACTGGAGTTTTCCAAATAGTGTGCTTTCTAGGTTTTCAGACTTCTGTGTTCCCAACCCCTTTCCTGAGAGTGAATTCATTGAGCTTCTCTGACTTCGATCCACATACTCCCACTGAGTTCTTGTCAATCTCTTCCTTCTGTCCTAATCCTCAGCCATGCCCTCCATCTCTCCAGAGCCTTTGTTTCTTTTCAGATCAATTAGCATAAGACAATTGTATTACATATAATTCAATTACTTTCCTGTCCTATAGCCCAGAAGTACTCTCAAATCCCTATTAGAATTTGGGTAAAAGAGGTTTAGATTGTTTTGTTTGTTATGAGTACAATAATCTAAACAAAACATTTACTTTGCCTAAACATTAGTTCAGGTGGGGTACAGCTAAGGTCCCTTTTAAAACAAATCCCCGATTTGAACTTTTGGTCTCTTTCCCTAGTTCTTTTTTTTTTTTTTTAGCTTTAGTTTTTTATTGAAACTATACATATTCAATTGCTTAAGGTGGCAAATAAAACTATGAGGATTAATAATGGAGAATAGTCATTGTGTTCCTTCTACCCCTTGAGCTCTTGCTCCCTAAAAGGAACTACTTTCAACTCTTTTCAGCTGACTTTTGGTTTCTACTTCCATACCTCTCTAAATATATATATAGTTATAATGTACTTAATTTATCAGTTCAGGCATTATGAGAGATGCGGATATCTCTTCCTTTTACACATTTTTACTTGCCCCCAAGCATGAACTTTTTCCATCACCACCTCAAACTCCAAAAATAATTTTTATTAGATTAACATTTAATGTTTGTTATAATTATGTAAAATTCGATGCACAACCAAACCAGGTATTCTGGGATTAATTTTCATTTCCTGCATAACTTTGTTTTCCCTGGAAAATAATAATTCTTTTTTATTTGCATAACATGTACTCAACTTATTGCTAATTCAACCCCATACTCTCAATTAATTTGTAAGTGACCTATTTTATCTTCTCTTGTCCATAGTGTTCTGTGTCTTGGTATGGGTCTATTTGCATTCATCATGAGGGACACTTACTAGCTTTTTTTCATTCTGGAAACTCCAGAGCTTTGTTTCTGAAAACATGTATTGTTGATATGTCCTCCCTCCATTTTTATTTTCTTTTTCTAGAATTTGTTATTCATAAGTTTACCTCCTAAACTGGTCCTCTTATTTTCTCTATATTTTGTTTGTTTGTCCTACCTTATCTTCCAATACTTCCAATATTTCATTTCTACTATCATATTCATAATTTCCAAAGGCTCTTTTTATTTTTAAATGTTCTGTTAACAGCATGCCGTTCTTGTATCACAGATGCAATATTAATCATAGTTTTATTGCTTGTTTTCTTCTCCCTGCATAATCTTAGTTGCCTTCATTTTTTGTTTGTTTATTCCTTTGTCTCTTTCTTTGATCTTTATTTTTATATTAGAGGCTTTCTTCAAATGTTTGGTAAAATCCTTGACCATCTGCTCTTACTTTAGAGTGGGGTGGTTAAGAAGTAGATAGGTAGCTCTGAATCTTAGGTGGGGTTTATCCATAGTGAACTACTTTGTCAGGTGATCTGGCTAGCTATTTCATTGGGGGACTTTCAATGACAGTATCTTTAGGTCTGTTCTCTTGTGCTGGCCATATTCTCCCAAGAAATACCTTCTAATTTTATGCCCGTTATTATAGAACTGGCATTCTTGGAACTGCGTAAGAAGAAGCATGTCAAGGTCATATGCTATAAGCCCAGGTTCTTGATTCTAAGTCTGAGCATGTAACCACTACCCAATACATTATTTCTCTCCTCTTTACCCCAGTTTAGTTTAACATGTATTGACTACCTATCCTGTGTTTAAATGTTAAGTCTAATTAGACCCATTGGTCTAAATCAGCCGTGGGCAAACTACGGCCTGCGGGCCGGATCCGGCCCGTTTGAAATGAATAAAGCTAAAAAAAAAAAAAAAGACCGTACCCTTTTATGTAATGATGTTTACTTTGAATTTATATTAGTTCACACAAACACTCCATCCATGCTTTTGTTCCGGCCCTCCGGTCCAGTTTAAGAATCCATTGTGGCCCTTGAGTCAAAAAGTTTGCCCACCCCTGGTCTAAATGCTGGGGATAAAGAAATCATTAGAACACCCTACTTCTCCCATCCCAGGTTCAATTTAAGTCAATAAAAAACTATTAAACTTGTAGCTGTTCAAAGTTCTGTGTTAGCAATGTAGAAAGGAAAATTATCATCAAAACATTGCTCCTGTCTCAAGCTCTTAGCTATGCGTGGGAGGTAGAAACAAATTATGAAACCAAAATGCAAGGCAGAACATGACATAAATAATGCAAGAAAGGAAGAAGTACTGTGGTCGTTTAGAAAGGAAGAAGAGATTCATCTTGATTGTGGGATTATGAAGCAAGTGGGGAGTTGAATTAGAGTTTTAAAACTGTACAGAATTTTACAGAGATGGGGGTGGGCAGGGTGTAAGCAAAAGCAAAGGCCAAAGATCAAAATATCTGGATTTCAGGACTCTGCTTTTTATTTCTGCAGGGTGATTCTGGAGGCCCCCTCCACTGCTTGATGAATGGTCAGTATACTGTCCATGGAGTGACCAGCTTTGTGTCCAGCCAGGGCTGTAATGTCTCCAGGAAGCCCACAGTCTTCACCCGGGTCTCTGCTTACATCTCTTGGATGAATAACGTGAGTCCTCTCAAATAATGGGTTGAAATAGGGTCACCTGGAGACCTGTGCACTGGCTGGGTTGGAGAGCAAAAGTTGGGCAGGGGAAACCATCATTTTCCTCACCACATTCATATGTTTACTCCTTTCCCTTCCCCCCATAGTGCACTTTCCCTCAATAATGATACCACCCTGAGTTTCCCTTCACAAACCCACTAAGCAGGCTTCACCATATTGTTTACTGCTTGGGGAAGATGGTGGTAACAACAGATCTGAACCAGGCATTTATCACTGCTGTCCTAAGTTAAAGTCAAAGAAAAACAGCTTCAGAAAGCCTGCATTCTCCTGGGCAAGGGAAGAGGCACTAACAATCTCTCCCATTATGAGAATTTGCTCTACCCTTTGGAAAGAGGTTTTACCACTTTAAACAATTTTTGAGAGTTAGATGAGACTCTACTGATACTGACTTATTGGGAGAGCCTCACAGCCATCTCACCTGTGCCTTGCAGCCTTCTAACTCATTCTGGAGTCTTGTGGTATGAACATTAACTCACAACCATTGCAAAGTCTGTCCTTGCCACTAAATCCTGGATATCTATATATATAAAAGGCTAGTGTCCATCTGACTGGTAGCTATGATGCACACTGACCACCAGGGGGCAGATGCTCACTGCAGGAGCTGGAGCTGCCATGATGTGCACTGGCTATTTAAAAATAAACGGCACATGGACCTGGCACTGACAAACCAACACTCAGCTTCCCCAAGTGGGACACAGTCCCTGCCACCACCCTGGAGCAACACCCCCAGCAAATCGCAGCCAAGACTGCTGAGACCCCATGGTGCAAAATGCAGCCCACAGCCGCGGCCCAGAAACAGTCGCTGTAGACGTGCTGGGTAATGATGTCACATAGCAACACTCAGTTTCCTCTCCCTAGTGACTAACCTTCTTGGAGTTTTTTCAGCCCAGGAACATGACTTGCTTTATAGCCAGGTGCAAACATTTTACACTTTAACCAAATGTTTGTGAAGCATTTTCACATGCCTCATCTCATTTGATCCTCACAGAAGTCCTGGAGTAGGTAGATAGGAGACTCGGTAGAATCCTATTTTCTTTTCATTACCCGGAAAAGGGAGATTTAGAGAGTTTAGAAATTTGACCCGACTGAAAAGAAGTAAGAAATGGTGGACCTTGAAAATGACTTCAGGTTTTCTCACTGTGCAGAATATAGTCAAACACTGCTGCAGTTAAATATTTTACCCTTTGTTCTCCCTGCATGATCTACAATAATAATGTGCTTCATGTTGCTATTTACTGCTGTGTTGCTGACAATTACCTGAAAGAGAAGTTGGGGTGCTTCACTGGGCTGTAAAAAGTTTAGCTAAATCAGAAAGCAGGTCTAATTAAGCAGGTTTATTCTCTATATATAAAAGGCTAAGTTGACTTGCGCATGCGCGATACATATAAAGCTCTCGCTGGTGCCAATCACACATGTGTGTTTTGATCTGTCATTGTCGATCGTGAATTTGGTTGACACTTCTATTAGAGAAAGGGCAAATAGCGATTTTAAAATATTTCTTCTAATTAATTTCCTTTCAATGTGCATGAATCCGTGCACTGAGACACTAGTATGTCCATAACATTGAATTGTCTTGACACAGCTGCAACATACTTCCTGCCCTACAACCTCTTATCTCCCTATAAACCCAGTATAGGGTCATATGCAACTAGGAACCCTGAAGGAAAAAAAAAGGATGTAGGCAGAAATAACTGACTGTGGATATAACTTGCGTTTCCTTCAGGTCATTGCCAACAACTGAACATCTTCCTGAGTACAACAGCCATGCCAAGATAATTCTTTAATTCGCAGCAGGACTTGAGGTCATCAAGAAAAAAACATTCTAGGAGACTATTGAACCAGATACAGAAATGCAAATAAAACTGCATACACATTACCAACCTGTGTCTTTTTATTTATAATTAAGCTCTCTAGAAAAATGTAGTTATAGGTCCCAAGTCGGATTTCACCACATTTCTGGGCTGGTTCTTCCATTTGCTGCCACCTCTATCAGTTCACAAACTAAGCCAAGTGGGAGTGGTTTTATATTATCCTTTTTAAATTATCTTAGGATCTACCAATCCATTAACCTACCCATCTGCCTTCTTCCAATGCATGTTTTCTATATACAAAGTCACAGAGTACTTTTAAATGTTCCTGAGTGACAAAATGTGTTCTGATCTTCCAGGTCCTTCTTCTTTTGTTTCCCCCTTCAGTGGCTAGAACAAGTGCTCACCCCAAGGTTCTGGGTGGTGGCAACTTCATACAAGGATACACTAGAGAAAGGAGTATAGGATTAGGTGGTAGGTCAGATGCCAGCAAAGAAAGTGGCAAATTAGAAAGAAAGACTAGGAAGTAAAAAAGTAGAAAAAAGGAGAAAAGAAAATGTTGAACAAAGAAAATAAAGATTTAAGGGGAAGAGGCAGAACAAAAAGGGAGAGGCCTCACGTGAGCCATGGCCACAGCCACACCCGCAAGAACCAGAAGCACTTGGGAGGCTGAGGTAATGCTGGTGGCTTGTAACATTGCAGGATCAACTTGGACAACTATCACCCAGGTTACTAGGGTAAAGTTGATATGAGGAATTACCACTTAAAGAGGAACCAGAGCTTCTGCCCAACTGTCAACCTTGATAAACTATGGACCCTGGTAAGTGAGCAGACACAGGTAGGTAAAAGCTGCCAAAAACAAGACTGGAGCTGTTCCTATCACTGATGTGGTGTGATCGGGCTACTACAAAGTTCTGGGGAAGGGAAAGCTCCCAAAGCAGCCTGTCATCATGAAGGCCATCTATTTCAGCAGAAGAGTCGAGGAGAAGATTAAGGGTGTTGGGGTTCCGGTAGCTTTAAGCCACATACTAGTAGAGAGAAGTTCATTAAATGCTCACAAGCGCTTCTCAAAAAAAATTATATATATCCTCAAACTAAGTATGAGTTAGCACTTCAAGGCCGAGACTAAAATAGGCAACCTGACCCAGGGTTCTATAAACCACAGAGAACTGGGAAGCTGATAATTTGCCTCATCCTGGCCAGGGCTTAGTCTGTTAGAGTGGTCTACCATAGATTGAAGAGTAAGCTGAGAGGAGAAGGCTAAGAGGAAGAGAAGCAGCAACCTTTTATTTTTTTAAGTCATTTTAAGTTTTTGTTGGCTGATAAAAAAACTGCCACACTTCCTTCCCACCTCATGCTGCTATTCCTGAATTTAATTTGCAAAGGGAAGCAGAGACTAACAATTTTATTTAACAAAATTTAAACTAGTGGGGGGGACATGCTTATGGTTAGAAAATAAAATTTATCTCTCACAGAAAATGTTTTTTTCCTACATCATATTTTAAAATACAGTCTTGTTTTCCATTTAGGAACTGTGAAAAACACATATTTAAAATGTTGTTGGCCCTGGCCGGTGTGGCTCAGTTAGTTGGAGCATTGTTTTGTACACCAAAAGTTGGCAAGGGCCCATACCTAGGTTGCGGGTTTGATCCCAGGTCGTGGCACGTGTAGGAGGTAACAGATCATAGTTTCTCTCTCTCTCTCTCTCTCTCTCTCTCTCTCTCTCTCTCTCTCTCTCCCTCCCTCCCTCAAACAAATAGAAAGCATGTCCTTGGATGAAGATTAAAATGTCTTTGGCAGGATGCCCCATTTTGCAATGTACGCTTTCCTAGATTCTTTTGGGCTACAGATGTTGAGAGGTATTCCATGTTCATGTTCTCATTTCCTATGTCGATGATGCCTGGCAGAGCCTTCCATTATTCAACTTTCTGACATCTTATCAAGAATTGGTAGAGGGGCAAGAATTCTTGCCCGATTTGTTTCTACAATGCAGCCATTTAATATCTTCTCATCCAAAATGAGGTGTATGTTATCCAAATTAAACATTATATCTAATTCACTCACTTGGCTGAAGTACTCATCTAAAATTTCCACATAGTTATGGGTGAATTCATAAATCGCCATCTCATCCTTGGTGTCATTAATTCCAACCACAATGAAGAGAGCTGCATACTGCTGATATACCAGCTTAAAATCCTTATATTCAGTGAAAGAGCACTGTGGGGCTCAGGGTGGTGTTGGTCCTTCTCATGGTTTTTCCTAGAATCCTCCTTCCCCTTTCCCACAGAAGCTAGTTCCTCAAACCTCACTGCGGGGCTTCCTTGGGGCACCCATTTTGAGAAGCCACTTACTATAGCAGTTACTGAGGACCAGACAAGAGGGACCAGGGTAGTTAACATTATAGCAGGAGAAACGGCTAAGACGGGTCCTGGAACTTGTAGGCTACTATGTCAGCGGAGGCCTCCAGAACAGTGTATACACTGTAAGAAGCTGGGCTGGGATCAGGATGCTTATATCCCCAATCTCAGTTCCACACTGAGGGATGGGTAACCTTGGGCAAGCCACCAGCCCTTTCTGTGACTCAACTTCTTTATCTAGTTAACTTCTAAAGATTGTCTGTGCTCTAATATTACATGATTTGGTGACCACCAATTTCAGTTCCCGAGAGATTAGCACTGAAGAGAGTTTCTTGGGAGGCAGTGGCTGGGCTGCACTGCTGAGGATGCTGCAGATTCCTGAGAGTGACACAGGTATTGGCCTCTTTCTGCCAGTGACACACCTGTTATCATCACCATCTTCTCTCAGGTGTCCCCACAACACCACCATTCTCTGGGCTTCTCCCCCACATCTCCCCATCCAACATCAAGTCCTTCCATTTTCTTCATTCTAGACCAGGGGTGGGCAAACTTTTTGACTCGAGGGCCACAATGGGTTCTTAAACTGGACCGGAGGGCCGGAACAAAAGCATGGATGGAGTGTTTGTGTGAACTAATATAAATTCAAAGTAAACATCATTACATAAAAGGGTACGGTCTTTTTTTTAGTTTTATTCATTTCAAATGGGCCAGATCCGGCCCGCGGGCCGTAGTTTGCCCACGGCTGTTCTAGACCATCCTCACAACTAACACTGAGAATGAATTCTATTGATCTATTACCTGAAAATATTGGCTCTAGTTCTATAAATGAATAACATCCTATATAATAAGGCAAATTGACCATCACACCCTCGCACAAGATGGCCACCCCCATGTGGTCAAAGATGGCCACCACAAGATGGCCGGCAGGGGAGGGCAGTTAGGGGCGACCAGGCCAGCAGGGGAGGGCAGTTAGGGGCGACCGGGCTGGCAAGGGAGGGCAGTTGGGGGTGATCAGGCTGGCAGGGGAACAGTTAGGCATCAATCGGGCTGGCAGGGGAGTGGTTAGGGAGTGATCAGGCACGCAGGCGAGCGGTTGAAAGCCAGCAGTCCCCGATTGTGAGAGGGATGTCTGACTGCTGGTTTAAGGGATCAGGCCTAAACCAGCAGTCAGACTTCCCCTGAGGGGTCCCAGATTGGAGAGGGTGCAGGCTGGGCTGAGGGACACCCCTCTCCCCCAGTGCACGAATTTTGTGCACCAGGCCTCTAGTATATAACATAACATTATGATCATCTGATTACCAACCTTTCTCCATCTGTCGACATGAAGCATCTGAGGTTAAAGATCAAATGTTTTTCATTCATCTTTGGCTTCCCAACACTCAGCAATGCCAGTCACACGGCTGATCCTCAGAGTAGTACATCCACTTTGGGGAATGACCTTGGAAAACAATAGACAAGGGCCTCTAATTTTGTCCCAGGCCTCCAGTTTCCCTCTCCATTCCTTAGGAAGTGGTATTTTGACCCTCTTCCCTTCCTTAAGGGAATTTTATCTGCACTGAAAAATCCTTGAGTAAATGGTTCCTCCAAATCTAGTGTCCTAATTTCCAGCTATCCCCTCCAACAGGTCAGAGAGTAACTTCCTGTTGGAGACCTACATAGAGAAGCGACCGTTGTAAAAGCAGCGGTCCCACCCCAACTTTCACAATCTGTGTCTGTCTTCACATTCTGCTTCCTTCTAGTTACATTGTACTAGTTTATCAAGCTACAAAGATTTGCTCTCCATCCCCAGCACAGGCTTCCATACGCTCCTCCTCATTCTTCTTTCAATAAGATCCTCTCCTTCCCTAAGCACCTCCATTTCTGTCTCTACCTCAGTTGTTCCTCCCTTTCAAATTCAGGTGTGGACTCTGTCCCTACCAGTTCTAGCCTTAGAGCCAACCTCTGATAGAGGCTTTCCATCTTTAAAACAGGTAACCTGACAGAAGGAAGTACATGTTGCGTGGCCACCCAGTATACATACCCGTATAAATGAAAGGCGCTTTCCCAAACAATAACTACTCTCGCTGAGTGAAAAATCACAATATTTCCCACCCCACTGTTTCCTCCTTATTTTCCTGCGCCAGTAGTTGTAGCTAATTGGCCCCGTTGGAAAACTGTTCAGGGGGCTGGTGCTCCCATACCTTCGGCCTTAGGGCTGGAGATCTTTGAAGTTGGTCCTGAGTGAGCACTGCCTGAGGGCGGCCGAGTTTCTGGCCTCTTCCCAACAGGCCCAGCCTCTACCCTGAGCTCCACAAGTCCCCACCTGGCCCCTCACCTGCTGCTCTGGGCCGCACCTCACTCCCCCACGCCCCCCCCCACAAATCCCTGTGCTGGGCGGCAGGGAGGGCTTCAGGGTTCAGGGTGGCCGCTGTATGGGCCCAGGCTCGCTGCAATGGAGTTTGGGTGGCCTCGGGTGGTCTTGGGGCGACCTCAGGTGGTCCTGAGGGGCCTCAGGGTGGTCTTGGGGTGACCTTGGGGTGGTCCTGAGGGGCCTCGGGGGGATCCTGAGGGCTTCAGGGTGGACTTGGGGTGGCCTCAGGGTGGTCTTGGGCAACCTCAGGGAGGTCCTGAGGCCCTCGGGTGGTCTTGGTGATCTCAGGTGGTCTGAGGCCTCAGG
>NW_005871208.1:172275-208631 GCF_000147115.1 Myotis lucifugus | reverse complement strand
GGTCCTGAGGGGCCTGGGGTGGCCTTGGGGGACCTCCGGGTGGTCCTGAGGGACCTGGGGTGGTCTTGGGGTGACCTCGGGGTGGTCCTGAGGGGCCTGGGGTGGACAGCCCCGCCCCGCAGGGCAGCGCCCAGGGGAAGTGGGCGGCCCGCCCCCGCGGAGCGAGGCATGCTGGGAGCCGCACTTCCTCCCCAGGAGGCTCCAGAAACCACAGGGCTCCGGTCAGGGCCGCCGCCCCCGGGAGCGACAGGATGGCTGAGGGCAAGGCTGGCGGCGCGGCCGGCCTGTTCGCCAAGCAGGTCCAGAAGAAGTTCAGCCGGGCCCAGGAGAAGGTAAGCGCCGCCGCCGCCGGAGCGAGGCCCGAGGCCGGGTGTGTCCGGAGGGGCCCGAGGCCTGGGCTGAGAGGAGGGTCCGGCTTCCTGGGGAAGCAGGAGCGGGTAGGTGCATATGGAACAGGCAGGCTCGAGGAGAGAAGAAATCACCCCATCTGGGACAGGAGAAGGGCGCTGGGAGACGCCGTCTCTCCAGGAGCTTGAACGCTCGTCTGACCCGGAGAGATGAGGGAGGACCTGACACTGCGAGGCTGGGCGCAGTGCTGACCCTGGCAATTCAGCGGGGATGGGATTTCACAGACGATGACATGGATGGTTCCAAGGTGGTGATTCCCTCAAAGTCCTGAGACGGAAATGGCCCGCTGTGCTGCCCTGTGCCCCCGGGTGGCTTGGACTGGAGTCCAAGGACGAGCCATTCTGCAGGGCACAGCGGTTCTCAACCTGTGGGTCGCGACCCCTTTGGCGGTCGAACGACCCTTTCCCAGGGGTCGCCTAAGACCATCCTGCATATCAGATATTTACATTACGATGCATAACAGTAGCAACATTACAGTTATGAAGTAGCAACGAAAATAATTTTATGGTTGGGTCACAACATGAGGAACTGTATGTAAAGGGCCAGAAGGTTGAGAACCACTGCTGCAGGAGTCTGGCCCTAACCCCGCCTGGCCCCCGGGTGCTGTCTAAGCTGTTGTAAGAGCGGCCGTGTCTGCTTCCTGTCCGGTCCGGGCTGATGAAGGTGCTTCCCTTTGCGTTGTGCCCTTGGTTCGCTCTGGGTGGTCCTACTCCAGCCCTAGCGGGTAGGCAGATTGTCGGTCTGTGACGTGCCTGCCTATGAGAAATACTTGGACACTTCTCGACACATGTAATGGCATTCTTGTGTCTACCTACCCAGAGGGTTTTCTTTGCCTCTAACCTCGACTCCTGCCCCCGCCGTCAACACTGGCAGATGAGATGGTCTGGGAAGATGAATAAGCCAGAAGGAAAGGGGGAGGGAGAGAGAGAAGGACCTGACATAGCATTGTGGTTTCCTAAGGGGTCGTGGTCTTAGAAGCATTTGGATGAATATCACATGCTGAAGAATTGGCATATTTTTGTCATCTTCTAAAAGCAGAGCACTGGCTTAGGTCCTGGAAGGATTAAGGGCAACCAGCACTCCCACATGAGATTATCAACAGAGAATTGATGGAATGCAGATACAGTTCCTGTCTTTAAGAAGCTCACAGTGGAAGAGGGAGGGCGGGGAGAAGCTGGTTCCTGTGAAAAAGCAGAGGAAAGGGGACATTGTGTGGCTAGACTGCGACATCACCTTGCCCTAACTTCACCTTGGTCATGGTTTCAGCCTTCAAAAGGCTGTCTTGTTACAGATCGGATTCATAGAGATCGGAGTCTAAGGTCTGGTTAGAAACAGTGGAGAAACAGGAGGTACTAGAGAAGAGGGGAAGGCTAGCGATCCTAGGGGTTGGAAAAACAAAAAGAAAACCCAAAAGATAAAAACTAGGGATAATAGTTATTTTTAAAAGATACAGAAATTGACTTTAACTCTTTCGCCTTCTGTCCTCATCTACCCTATCAACACTATGCCCTTGCTTTGGGATTTCTCTCCTTTTCTAAGCATGGAGTCCTAAGCCTTAGGTAAGTAATATCCCTGCTCTGCCCACTTCAGATTCTGCATTTGTAAAACGAGCGATTTGGTGTTCAGTGATTTGGAAACTCAACATGGTAAGGATATTAAAGTGAGAAGGGGAGAGAGGGCTCTTTGAACCACAGTGTCAAATGCCTCCCAAAGGGAGAACCAGCAGCCCAGGCACACACTGTTTTTCCTGGTCTGAACCCTGAGAAGGCAGAGGGAGGGGCAAACTCAAATCTGCCCTGGGGAATTCCCAAGTTGTTGCAGATAACAAGAAAATACTCTGAACTTAGACAGAAGGGCAGGCAGAAATTGAACAGTTCAGCTGGCACCTTAAAGATAGCGGATACTGCATGCATGGACAGAGTGGGGACGGCTTGGGATGTGGGGAGGAGCTCAGCTTACTCAGCCTGCCAGAGTTCTTGAGTCTTGGGAAGTTACTTTTATTTTTCTATGGTTGAATGGGAAGTTACTGAAGGCAAGATAAAGACGGCGAAAGTTACAGTCAAAAGAAAGGACTCCCTAGGAAACTTTGCAGTCTTTCTATAAGCAGTTGGCTGTACTCTTCTCAGTAGTATGTGATAACTAACATGTCAAATAGTCAAATGTGTCACATATCAAGTGCCCACTAAGAAAGACATGATCTTTCCCTTTATGGAGCCAACATAGTCATAATATGATTTCACTTCATCTTTTCAACCCTTACGCATGCTATTAGTATCCCAACTTTAGAAATGAGGAAACAAGGCTCAAAAGAGATTGGCATGTGGCAGAACTATCACTGGAACCCAGGTGTCTTGCCTCTGGATGCCAAACTCAGGCTGCTCTCTGCAAGGTTCCTGATAAACCACTCGGACATCTGTGCCTCCCCACTTCCTGCTGGCCTGCCCACTTCCTTCTGATCTTTTCTCAGGAGCAAAGCTGGGAGTAGGAACACCTTTTGCTCAGACCACCTCCTCTGAAAAACTAGGCGTGAAGGTCTGGTGACTGTTAAACACGATGGAGGCGAAGCATTCTTGTGTCATTTTCCAGTTCCCATCCAGACTCAACATGAGACCATTCAAACTCGCTTTATTGTGTTTTTGCAAGATGATACATTTTCACATTTCACGCTAATGCTTTCACCAACTGTTTGTGATATCTCTGTGGAAAACTCAGGTCTCTAACTCCCCACTCCTTTGTTGCTCTTTTCCCTCTGTTGACTTTTATTCAACATGTATCTCAGATGGTTCAATCAACAATATTTAGAGAAAAACTCCTTTGTCCAGGATACCTGGCTGGACCCAGGAGGGAATTTAGAGATGAGTAAGAGGCATTTTTGCCTGTCAGAAGCTTACAATCTAGTTTTTTGTTTGTTTTTTAAAGATAAAATAAGTGACCTGAGAGAGCTGCACCTCTGTGGGAATTCAGACAGAAAGATTGAGGAGAATTGAGGGAGGTTTTGTAGTGGAGTCTGAATGTGAAGTAGGAATTCTGGCTAATTAGTAGTTCCTTAGGCAAGAGATGAGGAATGCCAACATGAGCCAGACATGGCTTCTGGAAATCCTTTTAGGCAAGGAGTGGTGGGAGAAAAGGCTGGGAAGTATATTAGGGCCATATTAAAGAGAGCCTACTTTAGCATATATCCTGAAAATAAATTTTCTTACATATCTACAGTATCATTATCGCACAAAAAAAAAAATGCAACAAAATTTCATAATATCTAATGTGCAGGCCCTACTCAAATTACCCCAACTGAGAGAATTAACTAAGATATAATAAATGATTATGGGGAAGGGTCATGGTGAGGAACTATAGGTACCAAACATATCTGCAGTGATTTTTTTTAAAGCTTTACCCTCCCACTTCAACTTACACAGAATGTAAATCTATGAACACTAGAATATTCTTTACCTGTTTCACCAAGTGGTAGCATTTTGCCACATTTACTTTTTCTCTCTTGTCTCTGCTCTTTCTGCCTAAATATCCATATTCTACCTTCCCAGCTGCTAAGCCAAACAAACTGGGTCAGAATTTTCAGTGCAGGACTTCGGGGATTGGCATTACGTGGGCCTTTACTAGGAAGTGATCCTGAGATAGAACTTACTAATTCTTTCAACAAACATCTGTGGAGCATGTGTACACCCACTTCCCTCAAGGAACTCTAGTTAAGAAAGAACATCTACAACATAGTGTAAGTATCTATGTTCCTGGCCCCATTGCTTCTGGCAACAAATGACTTTGGGCCCAGGGCACTGGGTTATGTTTCCAGGGTGTTAATACTCATCTTTTCAGTTTCAGAATTGAAGGTGGGAGTGTTCCCTCAGCACACACACTCCCACACCTTCCAAGCCTTTTTGCCTTGAGCCTTTTGGGGATTGGGAACATAGGTCTGCTTTGTAGTTTGCCATGTTGATTCCAGACTCAGTGGACTCCTCTATCCTTTCAGCCTCCTCCACCTAAGAAGAATTATGCCCCAAGCAAAGGAAGGGAGGGGTAGCAGGAAGGAAGTGAGAGCTGTGTTAATCACTAAACAAGGTGGTTTTGCAACTTTCTTAGGGGGAGAGGGTGGAGCCAAGGAAGATGGCCTACTCTGCACACCCAGGGCTGGGTGTTAAGTAAGGTGGAGTTAGAGACAGACAAACTCATAAGGTTAAACTGAAAAGGAAAAAGGGGAGGGGGTGGAACTAGACATAGTGCTAGTGGATTTGTTTTGAGTACTCACCTTCAGGCAGCACTGTGAAAGCAATTTATATGTATAATGTTCAATTCTGCCACCAACCCCAGGAGATACTATTATCTTAATAGGGGAAAGGGAGTTCTGTAAACTGAGGCTCAAGAGTTTAAGTGATTTGCCCAAAGGTTTATATCCAGTAAGTGGAAAGGCCAGGATAGGGGCATATATCTATCTGTCTGATTCCAGAGTCCTTGATCTTAACCATTATAGAGAAAGCTCCAGAAGTGAGAGACACTAACCCCCGGATTAAGAATAGAGTCTTCCTGCCCTGACCGGTTTGGCTCAGTGGATAGAGCATCCAGCCGTGGACTGAAGGGTCCTGGGTTCAATTCCGGCCAAGGGCACATGCCCGGGTTGCAGGCTCGACCCGCCCCCAGTAGGGGGCGTGCAGGAGGCAGCCAATCAATGATTCTCTGTCATCACTGATGTTTCTATCTCTCTATTGCTCTCCCTTCCTCTCTGAAATCAATAAAAATATTTTAATAAAATAAAATAAAAGTAAATGGGAAAGTATCCTCCAGTGAGAATTAACAACAACAAAAAAATCTTAAAGGCCCGGCACTTGTCCTCTCCTATATCAGTCTTACTCTCCTTCCTGTTATAAGTTTTAAGTATCTATTTGCTGGATACTGAGAAATCTAAATAAGTAAGGCAAGTACCCAATCCTCAGGGAGCTCACAATTTAGAAAGAGCATAGACAGATAAATACAAAATAATAAAACAATAACAGAAGTGCATATAAGGTACAGAAGTTGTAAGTGCTTAGGAGGGAGTGATTAACTTGATTAATAAGATGAAGTAGATGTGATTAAGTGTCACAAAGAATATAGATTATGAATTGAGTTTTTTAGCTCTCAGGTTCCCAGTGGAGAGGAAATAAACATGGATAGCATTAATTTTAGCTGAGTTTTAAATGCATTTTATCAGGGCTTCTTAAAGAAGGGAGGAGTCCCCTGTGCACCTCTCTGACCTCATCTATCTAGGGGAACCTGGGCTATGGCTGGAAGAGACTTTCTCAAGTGAAAAATGGGTCATGCTATGTCTTTAGAAGCCATGCACATTTTACTTTTTTTTGTTGTTGAGGATTTTTTTTCCATTGATTTGTGGAAAGAGTAAAAGGGAAGAGGAGGAGGAGAAGGAAAAAGACAGGAGGAGGAGGAGGGAGAAACATATCAATTGGTTGAATCTAGCATGCATCCCAACCCGCACCCCAACCTGGGGCCAGGCATCAACCTACAACCCTGTCCTAGCCGGTTTGGCTCAGTTGATAGAGCGTCAGCCTGTGGACTGAATGGTCCTGGGTTCGATTCCGATCAAGGGCACATGCCCAGGTTGTGGGCTGGATTCCCAGCAGGGTGTGCAGCCGGCAGCCCATCAATGGTTCTCTGTCATCATTGATGTTTCTATCTCTCCCTCTTCCTTCTTCTCTGAAATCAATAAAAATATATTAAAAAACAAACAACAAAAATCCTGTAACCCAGGTACGTGCCCCTGACCTGGAATTAAACCTGTGATCTTTCAGTGTGCAGTCCATGCTCTAGCCACTGAACAACACCGGCCTGGGTATTAATTGTTGTTTTAATATAATACTTTCCCCATCCCCTTGCAAAGAACACTATAAATAAATAACAATGTCATTCCAGGAATATATACCTTATTTATTTGGGGCTTTATATATGTATATCCTCTAGCACACTGCTGCATATCCCTAAGAGTATCCAATGTGAAAAGAGCCATAAAATATGATTATGTATTCAACAATGTGCTATATACCTAATTCTTTTGAGCTGATATGAGTACAGTGGCCCTTTAGTTGCATCTGAAACTCTGAGCGAAGCCAGGGTTATGTGAAGCCAATAGATAAGAGAGACTTGACTATATATAACCTTATGGGCCTCTCTGACTTATATTCCCAGGTACTGCAGAAGTTGGGGAAAACTGTGGAAACCAAAGATGAACGGTTTGAACAAAGTGCCAACAACTTTTACCAACAACAGGTAATCTGGAGAGTGGGGAAGGGGAGCTTAGAGGGCTGAGTGGTAGAAAACAGCACGTTCTTCAAATCAGAAAGCATTCCTAGTACCTCATCTTCCCCAGGTGTAAGGGCCATCCGTGCTGCTTATCCTTGTCCTGGCACCAGAGGAACTTACCTTTCCTGCTTCTGCTGACCCTGGGTTCTGGGGACGGGTGGGCAGATAAGTGTTCTTTTCTCTTAGTGGTTCCCCCAGGGTCCAGTGGCATCACTAGGTCCTTAGACAAAATCAAAATGAGCCCCTGTCACCTTATTTACTTCCCAGGGTGCCTCTCTTCCACCCTAGGACTCTTCTTATCTCAATAGCCTCATGTTTTCCTTGTGGCCTCTTTGTTCACTACATCTACATACCCTACTTAAACCCTTTATTCTAAAATAATACCTCCATCTTTTCACCTGTCATTCTCACCAACACCTTCTGTTCTCACTGTTCCTCTGTCTTCACTGGATAGTATGGGTAATTTTATGTAGAAAATTTACATTAAGAAGTGGATAACAGAGGTTTAGCCTTCCATGGGATATTTGACTTTTCATCTCCATGTGCCAGGCATCGTGCACAGTGCTTTACACACATCTCATTTAATTCTTACATTAGTCTTGGAGATTGTGACCCCCTCTTTTAATAGAAGGGAGTTATTAACTTAAAACAAATATCCAGTTACATTGCATAGTCCCCTACTACACTGCCTTACTTCAGACACCAGGCACAAACTCCAGAGTTTCCTGGCCGTCTGCATTTCTGACCAACTGGCTATAAATTTTGGGCTTCCTACTAGCTGCTCAGCTTCCATAATTTTCTAGAATGATTCATAGAACTTAGGAATGTGTTCTAGGTACAATTTCAGTGTTATTATAAAGAATACAAGTCAAGACCAGCCAAGTGAAGACATATACAGTGAGGTCTGAGAGGGTCCCAAATGTGAAGCTTCTGTGTCCACAAGACATATCACCCTCCCAACAAACTGATCTAGAATTACCAAGCAAGGAATCTTACCTGAGCTTCAGGTGTCTATACAGTTTTTATTGTGATTTCATTGCATAGTGAATCATTGCCCATGTGATTGAACTTAATCTCTAGTATCCCTCTCCTCCCCTCCCCTAGAGGTTGGGCTGATATCACCTGTCTCAGAGCCCTAACCCTCTAATTCATGGTTCATCTTTCCAGCCTGAACTGCTACCATCCTGAGGTATGATCTGAGAGGCCCACCATGAATAATAAAGACACTGCTATCACTCAGGAAATCCCAAGTATTTGGAACTTACTTCCCAGGAACCAGGGACAAAAACCAGCCAAAATATTTTTTAATTGATTTCAGAGAGGAAGGAAGAGGAAGATAGAGATAGAAACATCAATGATGAGAGAGAATCATTGATTGACTGCCTCCTGCATGCCCCCCCACTGGGGATCAGGGCCGCCTGTGCCCTTGACTGGAATTGAACCTGGGACTCTTCAGTCCGCAGGCTGCCACTCTATCCACTGAGCCAAATCAGCTAGGGCGCAGCCAAAATTTTTATTGTTCAACATCAGTTAGTCAAATTATCCTATATAATAAAGGTAATATGCAAATCAACCGAACGGCAGAATGACCGGTCATTATGACATGCACTGACTACCAGGGGGCAGACGCTCAACACAGGAGCTGTCCCCAGCCCACAGGCCCCGATCACCTGATCAGGGCCTGCCGGCCAACCTCTTGGTCTCTTCCCCCGGCCGGCAGGCTCCAATCACCTGATGGGGAACGGGGAACCAGGGGTGAGTGGTGATGGATGCGGGTAGTACCAGGCCAAGGACCCCACCCCGCTGGTCGCCCCAGGGACAGGGACAGCGAGTGGGCAGAATCTTGGTCCCTCCCCCCGGCCGGCAGGCTCCGATGGCCCGATGGCAAACGGGAAACCGGGAGTGAGTGGTGGGGGGGCGGGGCTGGCTGCCAGCAGCAGGAAAGGTGGCCCTGATCACAGGCCAGGCCTAGGGACCGTACCCGTGCACAAATTTCGTGCACTGGGCCTCTAGTATGCAAAATAATTCTTTAAAATTATATTAAAAGGATATTAGCTAATTAGCTATTATCTAACTCTGTAGTAGACTGTATCAGAATCATTTAGGAATATTTTAAAATGCAAGCTCATTGGTAGAAGGGCCTGGGAATCTGTACTTTTAAGCTTGTTTTAATGGAAATTTTCATACCTACACAAAGATAGAAAAACTTGTGTGATGAATCCATATGTACCCATTGCTCGGCTTTGATAATTTATCAACTCCTGGGAATCTTGTTTCATCTGACTGCACCACTTTCCCCCGTCTTTGATCATTATGAAGCAAATTCTAGGTATATTATTTGTCTATAAAAACTTCAACAGGCCAAGTGCCCATCTACACGAATAAAAGACAAACATGCAAATTGACCGCACCTTCGGTCACTATGACACACACTGACCACCAGGGGGCAGACGCTCAATGCAGGAGCTGCCCTCTGGTGGTCAGTGCGCTCCCACAGCGGGAGCTCTGCTCAGCCACAAGCCAGGCTGACAGCTGCCAGTACAGCGGTGGTGGTGGGAGCCTCTCCCGCCTCCTCAGCAGTGCTAAGGATGTCCGACTGCAACTTAGGCCTGCTCTCCGCTGGCAAGTGGACATCCCCCGAGGGCTGCCAGGCTGCCAGAGGGATGTCTGACTGCTGGCTTGGGCCTGATCCCCCAGGGAGCGGGCCTAAGCCAGCAAGTGGACATCCTCTGAGGGGTCCCAGACTGCAAGAGGGCATAGGCTGGGCTGAGGGAGCCCCCCCCCCGAGTGCACAAATTTTGTGCACCGGGCCTCTAGTCATAATAATAAAGAGCTAATATGCTAATGGTCAGGACGCCATCACACGTAACGACCGATCGCATGAGGCTGCGTGCGCAGCGGGATATTGCTCCGGAGATGGGGCTGAAGCGGGGAGGTGCCCAGAGGAGGTGGGACCATCCTATGCCAGGGAGGGAGGGGGTGAGAGCCCGTAGCACCCCTCTCACCAGTCCTTCACCACCCACGCTTGCACTCAGAGCGCCCCACTGCCCACCTGCCAGGGGAAGGAGCACAGCGCAGCAGGCAGGAGGCTTCCATGCTCTCCTCCGGTGCCATGACAGGGTGGAGCCCCCACATTGCTCCTGAGACAGGGCAGAAACAGGGAGGCGCCTGGAGAAGGCGGGACCAGCCTGAGGCAACTTGAGGAACTGAGGGCAGGCCTTGAAGCAGCCAGAGACGGCCAGAGGGATTTGGGGCTGAGCCAGGCGTACTGGGATCCTAGTCAGTATATAAGAGGATAAAAAAGCTGTGGTACATTTACACAGTGGAATACTATACAGCTGTAAAAAAAAGGATCTCTTACCCTTGAGACAGCATGGATAGACCTGGAAATTATTATGCTAAGTGAAATAAGCCAATCAGAGAAAGACAAATATCACATGATCTTATTTATATGTGGAATCTAATGAACAAAATAAACTGACAAATGAAATAGATCCAGAGACATGGAAGCATGGAACAGACTAACAGATCTCAGATGAAAGAGAGTTGCGGGGAAAGGGGAAAGGAGATTAACCAAAGAACTTATATGCATACTAGAGGCCCAGTGCATGAAATTTGTGCACTGTGGGGGAGGGTCCCTCAGCCCAGCCTGTGTCCTCTCATAGTCCGGGACTCCTCAGAGAATGTCCACCTGCCAGCTTAGGGGAGCGGGCTTAAGCCGGCAGTTGGACATCCTTCTCGCAGTCTGGGACCCCTCACTCCTTACCGCCCGTCTGCTTGCTGCTCCTTACAACTCAGCTCGCTGCTCCTTGGCGCTGCCTTGGAGGTAGGAGAGGCTCCCACCTCTGCTGCTGCACTCACCAGCCATGAGCCAGCTTCTGGCTGAGCAGCGCTCCTTCTATGGGAGCACACTGACCACCAGGGGGCAGCTCCTGCATTGAGTGTCTTCCCCCTGGTGGTCAGTGCACATCATAGGGATCGATCGTTCTGGTCATTCCGCCATAACGGTCGCTTAGGCTTTTATTATATGGATATGCATAGCCCATGGACACAGACAATAGTGAGGTAAAGGTCTGGGGTAGGGTGGGAACCGGGTGTAGGAGGACAAAGGGAGTAAAATGGGGAACATTTGTAATACTCTAAACAATAAAAATAAATTTTTAAAAATTACATTATTGACCTCTAAAGATAAGGACTCTTTTAAAATATAATCACCTACCTGGCTGGTGTCTCTCTGGTTACAGCGTCAGCCCGAGCACTGAAGGGTCTCAGGTTCGATTCCTGGTCAAGGGCAGGTACCTACCTGGGTTGCAGGTTCGCTCCCTGTCCCAGGTTGGGGCATGTGTGGGAGGCAACCAGTCAATATGGCTCTCTCGCATCAATATTTCTCTCCCCCTTCTCTCTTTCTCCCCCTCCCTCCCACTCTCTCTCTAAAAAAAAAGCAATGGAAAAAATACCCTGTGATATATAAAATCACCTAAAATATTTTATTTGCACCTAAAAATATTTTTCTGTAAACATTTACTCATAACAAATCAGAAAGTACAAAAATAAAAAAATTAATTTAAAAATGATTATTTTATACTGTTTTATATCCTTACAATTACTTTGCTATATATGTGTATGATCTCTAAATATATCCACTATAAATAAAAGAGGTTTGCAAAAGTGAAATTATTCCATTTATATGGTTTTATAACTTGCCTTTTTCACTTAACAGAATAACACAAATATCTTTTCAGATAGTTCATGTTGACTATCTCACTAAAACATATGTAAAAAAAAGATATGTCTTAGTGATATTGAAAAATATTAGCAATAACTTCTTAATATCATAAAATATCCAGTCAATGTTCACACTCCCTTAATTGTGTCTTTTTTATAGTTGGTTTACATCAGCAACTGGTTGACATGTTTAAATCTCTTAAAATTAAATCTCTTAATCTGTAGGTTTCTAATCCCTCCCTTTGTAGTTTATTTGCTGATGATACTAGGTTGTTTTCCTATAGTTTCCTGCAGTCTAAATTTTGCTGATTGAATCCCCGTGGTATGTTTAACATGTTCCTCTATCACTTGTATTTTCTGAAAATTAATAGTTAGATTTAGAGCCTTGATGAGATTCATATTTTTGTTTTTGTTTCTTTTGGTTGGTGGGAAGAATATTTATTATTGTAGGCGTTCTATTCT
Organism: Myotis lucifugus; assembly: GCF_000147115.1. Lineage (NCBI taxonomy): Eukaryota > Metazoa > Chordata > Mammalia > Chiroptera > Vespertilionidae > Myotis > Myotis lucifugus. The sequence continues at coordinate 196,736 of NW_005871208.1, read as the reverse complement.
CCCAGCCGGAGGCACACCATTATGGTTGTCTCCTTTTTGTGTGGTATTAACAGCCATAGGTGCTCATTAACTAGGGAATCTATGTTTTACATTAAGCTCTCTAAGTAATTGTGATGTAGCAGCTACTCTGAGAACAGCATTTGGCAACCACTGATCTAGTCTAACTCCTCTGAGGGGAAATAGGATCTGATTGAGAGGGAAATGATTTCATCAAGGTAACAGCATAAGAGTTGCAGGATTCAAACTTAAAACCTGTGCTTTTTCCCCCTGTACCTCAACAAAGGCCTCCCCTGGCCTCTTCTCAACTCCAGTTATTGTTCTACTTTCAACTCCAGGGTAAAAAGAACAGGAGTCAGTAAGATGACACCCACTTTGAAAGGTTTCCAGCTCTTGGCCCATTCTGTCCCTCAGTCCTTTCTCTCCCTCTCTGCCTTATAAGATGGTGCTGCAATGGCAGATGTGTGAATAGAAAGGATAAGAGATGGGATCATCAAGAAGAAAAAGAGTATCAGATGGGACAGTTCCCTCAGAATTCTCTCTGCGAGCCCATCAACTAAATGTCACTTGATAGGGGGAATATTTTTGAGAAATGAAATGGAGTTAGATTAGGAACAAGGAAAAACTTTTCTTCTAAGAGAATGCTGCACCTATAGTAACTCGTGTTTGAACATGCTTGGAAAGTTCATTTAACAAACATTTATTTCATGAGTGCCTGCTGCATGCAGGTACTGGGCTGGATGCTGGGACTTCACAGATAAGAAACATACCTGCCCTCAAGGCTCTCACAGTTTAAGAAGAAAGAGAGTGATAATACAGTCAGGTCTGAGGCTGGACCTGGAGTGGCTAAGACGAACAGGAGGAAAAAGGACAAGGCCAGAGATTGAAAGTTAAGCATTCTGGAAATTGGACCAGTTGGTCACGTGCCCTTTTCCTCATCCACAGTCAACTTGTAGGTAAACTTTTTGTTAATAAAAAAATATCACTCCAAAACTTTCCAACCTGATTTCAAGGCCTTGCACTTCCCTAGGTTCCTAATTAAATTTCCATAGGTAATTTTTCTTTGAGGGCTCTACTTGCTTCCCTCTTTTCCCTCTCTCCAAAACATATTATATAGGAAGAATTCTTTTTCCCAAGCAGTACTTTAATCCCTTATTTCTGGTAGCTGAGAGCTGCTTCCAAATCATTGCTTTTAAAATCCAATCTAACAATTTAGCTTTATCTTCCCCTTTCTGGACCTCCATTAGATCAAACACTTTCAGCACTTGCTCAAGGTTGGTCATGCTATTTACTTATTTTGCTGAATGTTTGGGTTTCTCTGGTCCATTTTTCTCCAGCAAATAGGGAACCCCAGGACTGGGGCCTTCTTTATCCTCACTACCCCAGTCTCCTAGAGAACATAGCTCTGTTTACCTACCTGCGTGCTTAGGAGAAGCTTCCAGAGTGAGTGGTTCATTAACTGAGGGCTGGGACTGTTTGTATAGGGATGGGAGGGACTAACTCAGACTCTTTATAGTGCTGCCAGGAATTTGACAAGGCTTCAGAGAGCAGAAGCAATACAAAGATTTAGAGCTAAACATTGCCTTACCCGGCATTTATAGATGAGGAAACTAAAGCCAGAGAAGCAGAATAACTTGCTAGTTGGTGGCAGAGACAAGTATTTGACTCCCAGACAAGTGAGAACCTGGGGTGACTTAGCCTGGAGACATTTCAGGGAAGACAGGTCAGAGAAATACAATGACATTCAGCACAGGCACTGGGGTGGTGGGGGCTTGCCCGGGGTGGGAATGGCTAGTGTGGGGAGGGGGTGTCAATTGGGGAAAAAGAAGACATATGTAAAACTTTAGACAATAATAATAATTAAAAAATGACATTCAGTGTTTTTTCGCCACCCCGCATCCTACTACCACCACTTCATCTCCTCAAAGGAAGGAACAAGAGCATAAAGGAAGAACTTTGAGGAGGCTTGATTCTAAAACACAAAAATGGATTTGGACTTTCGTGAGGTGTGATGGAGGGCAGAAGGCATTCACATTTTATGGACTATGGAATAAATAGTTCCCCCTAGTATTGAACAGTGTGCATACAACCTACACGATCATACATGGTAGCCTGATTATTTACCTGGTTTTCTAGGCCATATAATATCCAATGGGATAAAAATTAAGAATTTTATTTATAGAAATTATGTAAGATTTTACCAGCTTTTGTTCCTCACATATGTATTTTTCAGACCAAATCTTCACGGTGAAGTAAAGAGTTGAGTCCAAATTGTTTTCTTTCAAAAAAATAAATTTAAATCCTTGTTAATTTCTATAATCCCTAAAACTCTTTCAGAACTTTTTAAAACCTGGGTTATCACATTTGCAAAACTCCCAAACTTATACCTACCTACCATAGCCATGTTTAAAAGGTATTATGGTTGGTGGGTGAGAAGAGATCAACCAAATAACTTGCATATATGCATAACCCATGGACACAGACAATAGGGTGGTGAAGGCCTGGGTGGGAGTGGGGTGGGCTAGAAGGGGTCGATAGGAGGAAAAGGGGGACATATGTAATACTTTCAACAATAAAGATTTTAAAACAAATATTATGTACATTTAACATGTTAGACTATTAAACTTTTTTTCTGTTGATGGAAAAGCGAGGAGGAAGTGAGACATCCTTTCTGGTGAATGCTGAGTGTTTCTGAATTTTTTTTAACCGACCAAATTTGTCTCCATAATGCCTTTGAAACACTTTCTCACGGTCAACAGTGACCTCCCATTACCAAGTCCAGTAACTTTTACAGATTCTTCCTGCATTCTAACCGCTCTGTAGCATCTGACTCTTTTTGGTAATTTCTCTACTGCTGTCTTTATTCTCATTTGCTATGACACACTACACAATCCCAGTTCTTCCCCCTCTCTCACAGTGTGTTAGACTACCTTGAGACTATCTTTGTTTTCATGTCCCTTGAGCCTGGTATTCAGCCCCTTGAGGAGGACTGTTAACCTGAAGTACAGTGAAAAGTTTGGACTGGCTTAGAGGAGAGCTCTGGAGGCAAGAAGATAAATGAAATAATTAGTCCAGTTTTCTTTATTTGACTGAGTAGATCTAGATTTTCTGCTAAAATTAAACAATAATGGTCTTTACTTCAAAGATGTACACAAAATTTTAATTTAAGTTGTTAGATAGAATTTTCAGGTTTTCTCCTATAAATTTTTTATACTTTTGGTATGCTCAATAGCCTACCCAGTAATGAGCACAAGCAAATAAAACAAATGAACTAGTTCACAAGTATGTACTGAATAATGCATCTTAGCTCAGATACTTCATCACCTGAACTGGTAGGAGGATCACGCTTCTGACCCATGGGCCTGGCCTTTCAGTCCAGTCCCATACTCCTAAAGTCAGGCTCCAAAATGTCAATGGTCTGGCCCAGGGGTGGGCAAACTTTTTGACTCGAGGGCCACAATGGGTTCTTAAACTGGACCGGAGGGCCGGAATAAAAGCATGGATGGAGTGTTTGTGTGAACTAATATAAATTCAAAGTAAACATCATTACATAAAAGGGTACAGTCTTTTTTTTTTTTAGTTTTATTCATTTCAAACGGGCCGGATCCGGCCTGTGGGCCGTAGTTTGCCCACGGCTGGTCTGGCCTCTAACTTCCTTCTTATCTAACTCCTAAAAGCTGGAGTTCACACAGAAGGGGAAGGGTCTCTAAAAAACACTCTGAGGAACAACTGAAAAACCTGTGAAAAAGACTTGGTACAGGGCATGTGAAAGATCTCTTTAAACATATGTGCAAGAGAAATTATATCTGCCAGGAGTACAGAAGGCCAGTGTAAGGCCAGTGGGCAAAAGTTCTGATAGAGCTATTTTAAAATGAAGTTCATCCTCAACAAAAGATTATGTGAGTTTCTGGTTGCTGGAGGTATTCAAGAAGCAGAGGCTAAATGAACATTTGTCAGAGCTATAACAAAAGTAGCTCATCTATTGAGTTGAGAGTTGAACTGCCAAACCTAAATGATACCTTCTTCTCCTCCTCCCTTCTGTTTTTAGAGGGAAGAGACCTAATCTCTGCTTGGGAGTCCTAGCATAAAAAGTGAGAATTCAGACACAGGAGCAAAGATCGAATCAGGCAGATAGATAGAACTATAAGTGAGGACACTGGAGTTGGAACAGGAGAGTCAATGATGAGGCTCCTTGGAAGAAAGTATAAAGCAGGTGGCTGATGGAAGGGTAAAGTGGGCTAACGCAGAGAAGGACATTAGGGGAGGAGAAGAATGGCCTGTGTGAGGGAGCAGGGAAGGAAGAGGGTCTGGCGTCTGCAGAAGATGGTAGCAGTTTACCCAGAGAGCAAGGCATAAGCCAGATGATCACTGAATTTCAACAAAGAAACTTAGGTATAGGCTCTTGTTCACTGGAAGGAAGGACATGGGAAAGAAGACATACCAATGCAGTGGGAACAATTTCCCCTTGAAAATTGCCCCAAAGAGACAACCTTCAACTTCTTGGTAAAGAGAGTAAAAGCTAATTTACATTTGCAAGTGTTTGAAGAAATTCAGGATTGATCCCTGCTTTTAAGCTACTTTTATACTTTGACCTCTGCAGCGTCTTTCCACATATATCTCTTTAGTCACCAAAGGCATTTCTCTTTCAGGCAGAGGGCCTCAAGCTATACAAGGAGCTGAAGAACTTCCTGAGTGCAGTCAAAGGTGGGTATTGTAGCACTGGAGAAAATGCAGAGGTTTTTATGCAGCTCTGGCAGGTTTGAGGGATGGGGAAGAAACCCAACCGTACTCAGGGTTTTTATCGCTGCTTGCTTGCGTCTGACTCCTGGAACTTGGTGGGCCAAGGAAGAGTAACTTTTTCTATCCCAGCCCCAGCCAGCTTCCCTCACTGATAACCCAAACCTTCTCAGTTTATCCCCCTGATATGCCTGTCACCCGTATGATTATTCCAAACTACTTTTGGGAAACTTTATGGAGCTCTCTCCTTTCAGTAATGCATGAAAGCTCAAAGAGAGTGTCAGAAACCCTGCAGGAGATCTACAGCAGTGAGTGGGACGGTCATGAGGAGCTGAAGGCCATTGTAGGGGTAAGTGTTCCGGGCTTTCCAACTCTTCCCAACTCACTCCTGCCCTCATTTCAACATCACCTTAGCGTCTCCATCAAGCAAATAGGAAAACAAAGGAGCCAGCCCTAGCCAGTTTGGCTCAGTGGATAGAGCATCGGCCTGCGGACTGAATGGCCCCAGGTTTGATTCCGGTCAAGGGCATGAGCCAGTTCACATTGTTCATTTGTATAGTCTCAGTCACAGGTAGAAGAAAAAATTGCAACTATGAAGGTAGAAACAAGTTTTCCCTAATCTGTGGACTCTCTGTTTTTGACCCTTTTCCCCTCTTTAAAACCTTATGGAAGGTGCCCTGACCGGTTTGGCTCAGTGGACAGAGCGTCAGCCTGCAGACTGAAGGGTCCCCAGTTCGATTCCGGTCAAGGGCATGTACCCTGGTTGTGGGCGCATCCCCAGTGGGGAGTGTGCAGGAGGCAGCTGATCGGTGTTTCTAGCTCTCTATCCCTCTCCCTTCCTCTCTGTGAAAAATCAATAAAATATATTTATAAAAAAAAACCAACAACACCTTATGGAAGGTTTCATGAAACCTAACTTCATGTAATTATTTACTCCCAAACTTACCTATCCTTCAAGCACTAGAGTCCAATACTCTGACCATCTATTCCTGTTTTTAATCCCTGAATGTATGTCTAACCTTTTATAGGGCAGTTCCTTGGGGAAGGGCTGTTTCTTCATCTGATTCTTCCCAGTGCTCAAACAAGGAAGTCCGTTGCAGAAAGACTTTGGGTATTTCCCTGGTATGCAGTTGTTGAGAAGTGGAGCCCTCACAACTCCCCTTTGCCTCTGTCCCACAGAATAATGATCTCCTTTGGGAAGACTATGAAGAGAAACTAGCTGACCAGGCTTTGAGGACCATGGAAAACTATGTAGCCCAGTTTGGTGAAATTAAGGTACTCACTGGATTTACACAATCAGGGATGGGTTATGAGTGGCCCATATAAGAGACCATATTGGGTTAAACTTATAAGTAGAGTTAGAGCCTGTGGTTAGGAACAAAGTTGAGTAGGTTAGGAGAAGGATTAAAGTTGAGGGTTAGTCAAGAGGTTAGGGTGGAAGGTTAAAGGTAGTGTGGAGGTTATGTTTAGACTTAGATTTCAGTGAACTAGATTTGGACTGATTTTAAACTAGATCCAGGTTAGAGCATCCCTTTTAGTTGTTTGAAACCACTAATGAGACTAAAAGATGTTTATTGTAGAGAAGCAGAAGGAGTCATAATAGTTATCTGCAAATATTAGAAAGTCTGTTAGTTTAAAAAGGAAGTGAACCTGTTCTAAACAGTTCCAGAAAGCAGAATTAGAATTCATTCAATTAATATCACCTAGTCTGCCAGGCACTAATTTTAGATTAATAGGAAGAAATGAGAGTAAGCCTTAATTTTCCCATAGTTAGAGCTTTCCCAAAACGAAGTAAAATGGAATATACTATAAGATAGTGGGTTGTCTATTCTCTGTTCAAACAGAAGTCAAAGTACTTCTTAACTTAGTAATTGTAGAGATAGTTCATGTATTGCATAGGAACGTGGACCAAATAATTGTTAAGATCCTTTCAAATTCTGTGATTGAAAGAATGAGACGGGTCAATAACAGTATACTTTGTAGTTTGGATGAGATTGAGGAGACTCTCAGTGTTCATAATATTTTTATTGTGCTTTAGGATTTTCAAAGGACTTCATATTCAGCATTTGATCTTTAAAATAACACCAAAAGACAAATAAGGCTACTGAGGCTTCAAAAGAGATGGGCCTTGCCCTCGGTCACAAGGCTAATAAATGGCAGTGTTGGGCGTGAAATCCAAAACTCCTGCCTTTCAATTTCATAGGAGTCTCAAGACCACTTATCCCAGAGGCTGAACTAGTTTCTAGTGAGTTCGTAGGAAATGTTAATATTTAATGCAGGCCTCCAAGTGTGGGAGTGCCCTTTATTTCCCCCTGAAAACTCCCATTCTTTCCAGATAAGGGAGATCCCTTGGGTACAAAAGCATATTAGAACTTGAAATTTGGTAATAGGACCCAGGAATCTTGCCTCTCTGTTTGATACTCTGTTACCTACTTCCTGGCCACTGAAGAATATCAAGGCTTTTTCTCATGATTCTGGGTTAGGAAAGAATTGCCAAGAGGGGTCGGAAACTCGTGGACTATGACAGTGCCCGACACCACCTGGAGGCGGTGCAGAATGCCAAGAAGAAAGATGAGGCCAAGATTGCCAAGGTAAAAAAAAAAAAAAAAAAAAAAAAAAAAGCCTGGTAAAGCCTCCCCTGTCACGCTGGGTTTAGGAAATGATAAATTCAACCTCCAGGGTCCTGAAGGAAGTCCCTGTTCCCTCTGACACCGATGCCCTAAGGATAGCCAGAGAGTCAAGGCTGGGGAGGGCATGGCTCTGAGAAGGAGAGGCATGGTTCCAAGTAAGCCTGGTCCCTGAAAGGATAAAAGCAGCAGCGTCTATCCTGGGGCTCAGGATTGAGGGGAATTGTCCTGTCTCTTTTACCAACCAGGCAGATGAAGAGTTCAACAAAGCCCAGCTTGTGTTTGAAGACCTGAACCAAGAACTACTAGAGGAGCTACCTGTTCTTTATAATAGGTAATGACTACGATTCTGGAAAGTGCTGTCACCTCATGAAAAAAAAGCATCCAAGAGTAGGTTGTAGCCTCGGCCTGGCTAACTTGTGTAATATTAGGCAATATTATCTCTCTAGACATTGGTTTCTTCATATGCAATACACAGATAACCATCCTTGCCCTGCCAGCTTTTCCGGCTTTAAAGACAAGATGCTTGTTGAATAGGAGAGAGCTTGCAAGTAAAGTGCTGTCATTATGCACAGTAAGAGTATCTGGTTTCATGCCACAAGGATGTATTATTTTAAACAAGCGTGGTTTGTGACCATCCACATTTACATAGATAAATCATGGGATGATTATTTCCATTAATGAAGATGTCTTTGTTTCACAGTAGGTAAAAGTGCTTTAGATGTAAATTTTTTACACTGGAAGAGGAATCTGAGCAGAAATTCCATTTGTATCCTATTTTCTTTTCACTGTACAAGCTATGCTTTAATGCAGTTGCAGCCATTGTATTTCATATTGTCACTGAATATTAGTTTACATATGATGGAACCTTTTTAATAACTACATGTACTCTAAAACATTATATGACTTAATTTAAAAAGAAGTGAAATTCAATAGTTTCTTGAAATGTAAATTTTCCCAATTCAATTCCAGTAGAATTCCATTAATGTACATATAGCTTCACAGAAGTTCAATATTGCATAATGAGAAAGAATAATTACTTATTATAATTGTAATTGGCCCTATATTTATTTTTTTATTTGCATATAATATTTTCCCTTTTTTGTATGTCCTTATATTTATATAGCACTTTAAAAATTCTTCAAAGCACTTTAATGTCTGCTTCAATACCTAAAGAGCCTGAATCAGATAACTTCATGCAGCTAGAGATCTGTTACACTTTGGTGTCAGCCTGGGCTGAGTGTCTCCTCTGGCCTTCTCACTCCTGAGAGTCAGGTGTGCTCCTGGGCTGGCTCTGATGAAGCAGATCCCAGAACATCCTGAGTCTTAGGATGTGGGGTGCTTTCCTCTGAGGATCCTTGGTGGTGGCTGGCTTTGGCTAAAGCTCCTACCTTGTGTTTTCAAAAAAAGACTTTCTTTACCAACCCTTTACCTGGATGTTTGTTGTTTTGTCTCCTGATAGTCGTATTGGCTGTTATGTGACCATCTTTCAAAACATTTCCAACTTGAAGGATGTTTTCTACAGAGAAATGAGCAAGGTGAGACACAGCTGGTCAATTTAGACATCTCCGTGGATTTTTCTAGTAAATATGAAAGTAGTCCTAATTTACATAATCATTAGTATCCATATCAGCACCACAGATTTGTACCCTTTTCTCATGAAATGAAAGCACTTGATTAACTGTGTTGACCATATTAAAGCATAAATACATATCAGAAGGTCCTTTCCATCCCCGTTAACAAGTGAATAATAGGATCAAAACTTGAACTTCAGATGAATAAAGGAGGTTAGGCCTATGGAAGGAACAGCTGAAATGGGGAACTAAGTAGTGGAATATCTGTCTTTGGTTGCTATAGAACAAAGAGGACAGTGTTTAAGCACCAGTCAGTTTCTCTGGTAGTTCATTGGTCTTGAATAGGGCCAATCCTACTCAGGACATGCAGGCACAGAACTGACCTCATGGGGTCTTTTCTAGTCCTGGGATTCCAACACTCTTAGCTATCATCAACTACATTCACATCCACATGCACACATGTTCTGCTCCACAGTTATTTTGGCTAAATTATGATTTGCCTAGTTAATATTACCATGAGTTTTCATTTCCTGGATCACCTGAGAAGCTAGAATCTCAAACATCAAGGACCCAACCTTAAAAGCTGCCAGTCTGATGGAAGAAGCAGAACTTAAGAAGGAAGTCAAGGAGGAAGGGGTGGTGGGACAGGACCCTGCCAAAGAAATGAAGAGGAGTTTTATAATTAAGGGTGGGAAGGTTTTATTTGGGAGAGCTGTCTGAAAGAAAGTAGAGAAGGGATATGCCAGTCTCAGGTCCCATCTGGCTAGCATCTCTTTCTCTCTTGCTGGCTCTAGCTGAACCACAATCTCTACGAAGTGATGAGCAAACTGGAGAAGCAACATTCCAACAAAGTCTTTGTGGTGAAGGGACTATCAAGGTGAGCAATTTCTGAGACTCTTTCTTGTTTCACTTGTCCGGTATGTGAACATATTCAACAGTCTTGTCTTCCATCCCAAATCCTGGCCATTCCTGTGTGCTTATGTGCATGATATTGTCTGTTGTTACACCCCTATATAAATTCTTTTACCTGTTATGAAATATTTCAGCTATAACTACAAGTATAAAGAGTAAGACAACAAATAGCCACATACCTACCACAAAATTTAAGAAAACAACTATATATAAAAAAGTTTAATATGCAAAGTGTCCCTGTGGGAGTTTGGGAGACCAGGAGTTCTATCGCTCGCTATGACGTGCACTGACCACCAGGGGTGGTGTGGAACCAAGGAAGGCCCCAGCTGGCAGCCAGAAGGCCCCTATCGGCCCTCATCACCGGCCAGGCCTAGGGACCCTACCCATGCACGAATTTTGTACACCAGGCCTCTAGTTATATATATAATTGAAGCTACCAGTATCTCTTCCCCACTCACTTTCCACCAAAGGTAATCACTATCTTAAATTTAGTATCTATTATCCCCCTGCATGTCTAATTACTTTTATTATACACACAGAAATTATTTTTTTGCATGTTTAAACCATATAAATAGAATTATACTGTATTTTTTAAAAACTTCTTTTGTTCTTAGTATTGTTTGTGAGATTTATTTATTCTTGTTTTTTCATGTGCTAGCTCTGTTCTTTCCATACTGTTATGGATGCTGTTGTATGGCTAGTTCACAATTTATCTCTCCTCCTGCTAATGAATATTTGGATTGTTTCCTAGTTTTTGCTATTACAAATAATGTTACAGTGAACACATTTTACATTTCTCTTTGTGAATATTATCAGGAGTTTCCTTAGGGTGTGTACAGGGAGTGGCATTGCTGAGCCACAGAGTCTGTGCATTTGGGCTTCTTCAGCCTTACTAGATACTGCCATTGCCAAATTGTTCTTCAGAGTGATTGTTTCCATTTACAATCCACCAACAGTAAATAAAAGCCCTCATTGCTCCATATTCTTGCTATATGTAACGTTGTCATACTTAATTTTCAACCTAATGGGTATGAAATCTAATTTTTTTGCAGTTTTAATTCACATCTCCACAATTGCTAATGAGCTTGAACATCTTTTCACATTATTAGCCATTTAAGATTCCTGTTCTGTAAGTCTCCTGTTTATCCTTTTTTCAAATTTTTCATTGGATTGTTTACCCTTTTTATTTATTTTTTTTAGAGAGAGAGAAAGGGAGAGGAAGAGAGAGGGGTAGAAACATCAATGAGAGAATCCTGCACGCCCCCTACTGGAGATTGAGCTGTAACCCGAGCATGTGACCAGAAATCAAACAAACCTGTGACCTATTGGTTCATGGGTCAGTGCTCAATCACTGAGCCACACCAGCCAGGCTCTATACCCTTTTTAAAATATTTTAGTTATATGAACTTTTTGGGGGGGGGTTAAAAATATTCTGGATATTAATTATTTAATGATACTCATTGCAAATATTTTTAATCTGTTATGGATTGATTTTCCACTTTTTTCTTTTTTTTGTGGTGTCAATTGCCATCATACATTCTTTATGCTGGTAAGTATAAGCAATTCACTGGTCCCTCAGAATGTGATCACTTTCTTATTTGGAAGCCTTTATTCAGGAAGTTTGATTACGTTCCTTCTATGGTCAAGTTTTATGCTGAGAATTAGGGATCCAAAGACATAGAGATTTGTTCTTTCCCTGAAGTGATTTACAAAAAGTTGAAAGGACAGAAAATGTGCATTAGGAGATAAGGACTAACTTAAACTTTTGCACATATAAAGTGCCTAATGAGAGTGGTAGGAATGCCAGAGAGATAAGTAATTGCCAATGTACAAACAGCCTGACAAGGTTTTAAAGAGGTGATGAAATTGAGCTTGAGACTTGACAAAATAGGGCTCACATCTGTTGCTTGAACTTCTCATTTAGCAATTAGTTACAAACTATTAAAAAGAATCACTAAAGAGCCAAAGTAGACTTCCTAGGAGAAATCCCTTTTGATCAAAAAATTCTCTCTTCTCTTTCCAATATTGAAAACCATGATTCTCTCTAATTGTTCATTCATCTAAAACTTATGATTACACCAAGATGTCTCAGACCCTTGTAGGGAAATCTGGTGTTTTCTTGCTGTGTCCTGGGCCTTCTACACCTACTGACCTCTAGAATTGTAGCGCTAGAAAGAACCTTGTATCACTCAGCTTATGTCGTATCAGAAACTCCCTTAGAAGGAACTTTCTTTTACCTCTTTCTCTTCCTATCCCCATCTCCCATCCTAGTGCTCAGGGCACAACACATAGTTGGCACCTGTCAAGGAAAGACTTGTGAGTTGCTTAATCACTCAGTGTACAGTACACAGGAGGCCTTAAGAAGGTGAGGAGTTAAGCTAATGCTGGCTGTAGAAGCACTTAACACAGTATCCAGCCTACTGGATATATGTTACAGTTAAATTTTTTATTTATGGTAGTTATGTTCTATAAAGTCACCATCAGCACTAAATTAGTGAATACTGAACCACTGTTCCCAGGGGAAACACGGTTAGGTTTCTGTGAGTCCCTGGTCCCAACATTTTCATCAACTGATCAATACATAACCTTGTCTTCTGTGTGTTTCTGTTTAAAGACAGTTTATTTAATATATGTTGTTGATTCATTAACATTGAACTCACAGCCCACAGAACTATATAACTCATGTCTGAACAAAGCTTATAACATACATATTTTCTCTGTAAGGCACATCACAGTCCTTTAGCTCTTAGCACTTTAGCACTACACTTGGAGGCCATTTTAAACAAAAAAACCACTAACAAAAGTACAGCAGTGAAAAATATGGCAAAAGGACATGTTTACAATGTGAGAGCTGAAACAAGAAGGCAGAATATTTCCTTGTTAGACCTCAGGTGAGAAAGTGCTGTCAGGCACTGATTTTTCACAGCTTGCACATGTCCATGAATGACCATGAAAGCATCACGAGTATTGATTTTGGGTTACAAGTAAATTTTAGGGAGTCGGTGAATTTGCAAATGCAGAATCCATGAAGATCAACTGCATATCACCCATGAATCTTTTCCCTAGAGAAAATATTTTGTTAGTATGTTCTTGTTACTTTCTGGTCTCTTTTTCTTTATATATTTGTAAATAATTGAGATTTTGATATAGCCTTTTACACTCTACTTGATAACATAAGCATTATTGCAAATTATATAGACTTTCTAGTGTCATTTTATTTTATTCTGTTATTCTATAGCATGCATCATTATTTGGGGGTACTTAAAAATACCCAATAAAACTTCCATTTTTTTTGCTCTTCTGAATCTGAATGTCCTTCATTTTTAGCAGCAGCAGACGCTCTTTAGTCATCTCTTCCCCAGTTCGAACATCTACAGTCTCCAGCCCTCCTACCTCACCTACCAGTCCCTCTACACTTTCCTTGACAAGTGAGAGGGAGTCCATCTCAGCAAGTGAAGAAGAGCTAACATCGGATCCAGCTCAGGGAGAAGACAACTCTGAGATTAAAGAAGAGCCATTAAAAGAAAAGGAAATAGAGAAAGAAGAGGCTGAAGCAAACTCCTCTGAGGAGGAACAGCCTCTGCCAGCCTGCAATGGCCCTACCCAGGCCCAGCCCTCTTCTCCCCAGCCCACTGAGGGTGGCGAGTCCCAGGAGGAAGTTTTCTCTAGCTCCCCAGATCCATCCCCAGGCAGTGCCCTAATCCCTTCAGAGCAGCCGGCATCTCTCCCAGAAGTTGTCCTCCGAACCCGAACCTCAAGTGAAGGGTCTAAACAACTAAAGAAGAGAACCCCTGTCCAGAGGACCTCAGCACCCCCTAATAGGCCTCCTCCACCCAGAGGCACTCCCAGCTCCAGAACCCCCTCAGGGAACATACCCTCCAGTCCTGCAGCCTCTGAACCAGGTTCACCCACCAGCCCCAGGGCCTCCTTGGGGACTGGGCCTCCAAGTCCTAGTTCTAGGGCCACTTTCGAGATTCCTCTTGATCCACCACAGAAGCCAGTAAGAACTGAGGACAAAGAAAAGGAAAACACCGACAATCTGAACCCAGATCTTTGTACTTCCCCCACCTCGGTGACCCCTCAGGTGAGAGTGCATTTGATTAAGTCTATTCTCTTTTATAACCTCCCTGTAGATCATCTTTACTATGGCCAGGTTGTCCCACAGTTAATCAGATTTTGTCATATTATAGTCTCAAGAATACTCTTGACCACTTTTTTGTTGTTGTTCTGGGGATTGTTTCACATCTCCAGAGCAATTAATTTACTGACCTGTACTCTTAGGGTATTTGACTTCTACAAAAGGCTTATCTCTAATAATATTATGAAAGATTTCTACTAATTTTATTTTTTGCTACAAGTTTGGGGAGTTCCAATAAAGAATCTATACCTGACATCTTGAGCTTTAACTTTTTAAAAAAATATATTTTATTGATCTTTTACAGAGAGGAAGGGATAGGGATAGAGAGCTAGAATTATTGATGAGAGAGAAATATCAATCAGCTGCTTCCCGCACGCCCCCCACTGGGGATGTGTCTGCAGCCACGGCACATGCCCCTGACCAGAATCGAACCCAGGACCCCCCAGTCCGCAGGCCGACGCTTTATCCACTGAGCCAAACCGGTTGCAGCAAGCTTTAACTTTTGAATAGGGGGTAGGGAAGAGGGTCTCACTTCAGTTTGTCATACTTATGACTGTGGTAAATAGACCTCAACCAAATTGGCATAGAATCATTTCATTGATAAGAAAGACCTAGAAGGAACTCAGAGAGGAAGGAAAGCAAAAAAGATGGGCTTTTGACAGATGAGAATGTGGATGAGAAAAGAATGGTGTTAAAATAGAGACACAGCCCCTCTGGAGAACAAGCAGGTCTGTGAAGAATCTAGCAATCAAATCATATTCTATTCAGATGGAAAGGCTATCATAGATTTGATGTATCCTATGAGATTCCTGAGGGCAGAACTAGGCCCTATGTATAAATATTTTTTAAAGTACATTTTGAATCAATACCAGGGAAACTTTTAGCAATTAGCTCTGTTAAAAAATGGTATGGAAAAAAAATTTTTAAATACAGTGGGGCCTTGACTTACGAGTTGTAATTCGTTCCGTTGACGGAGCTCGTAACTCAAATTACTCGTATGTCAAATCAACAGTGAACGAGTGAGACACGTGATGCTGGGCTGATGTTGTGGCGTTCACTGTGACGTTTGCTGCACCAACTAGCGGTGGGGTATCTGAAGCTGGCTCGTAACCGGAATTTTAGCTCGCAACTCAAAGCAAAAAATTGGCCGAGAGATGGCTCGTATCTCGAAAAACTCGTTAGTCAGGACACTCGTAAGTCAAGGCCCCACTATATAGGGGTGCCCGGCCAGTATGGTTCAGTTGTTTAGCGTCAGCGCATGAACAAGGAAGGAGGCCACAATTGATTCCATTAGGGTACATGCCCGGGTTGCCGCTCAGTCCCCAGTAGGAGGCGTGCAGGAGGTAGCTGATCAGTGATTCTCTCTTATCATTGATGTTTCTAGGCTTCTCTTCCTCTACTTTTTTCTCTCTGAAATCAATAAAAATATTAATATTATTTTTATATATATATGAATGAAAGGGGACACAAGGGGCTGCTAAACAACAAAATGTGATGGGCCACCATGACAAATAGTTCTCCTTCCTTGATATTAAAAGCTAAGATATATGATCATCTGTCAGGTGCAGTGTAGGGAGGATTTGGGTGAGACATCTGACTGTATGGTACCAAGATTCATTCATTCACGCATTCCACAATTACTTAGTGAGTCCTTACGATGTACCAGGCACTTTCCTAGGAAGTGGGGTATTACAGTGAACAAAGCGTAAAATTCCCTGCCTTCCTGCATCTTATGTCCTAGTGGAGGAGGGGAGAAGATGAATACAAAACAGAATAAATAAGTAAAATTATAATTAGTGGTGATAAAAGATAGGGAGAAAAATTAAGTAGGGAATTGGGGCTGAATTGCGATTTTAAACAGAGTGGCCAGAGAAGGTGACATTGGGGCAATGAAAGCGGCCAGGGCACGAGCCATGTGGCTGTCTGGGAGTATGAGATTTCTGGTACCCCTCAGATCACACTACCCTATCACTGCCTATGCCTAAGGAAGGTTGACCATGATACCTTGGGAGCCTCCCGCTATCTGAGAGGAGTTAACATGAACAACAGGCACCAGGGTGGTATCCAGGGTGTGAAGGTTTGGAACTTTCTTCTACGTTGTCCTCTTTGATCTACAGGGTTTTTCAGAATCTGACAAGGCAAGTAAGATGGAAGACAAAGAAGAGAACAAGCTCATCTTGGCTGACTCCCCTGAGGTACTAAAATCTAAGTCATCAACATTATTATGCCCTGAGACTTGATTCACATGAGGTATTGAAGGTCCTAACAGAGCAAGATATAAAACTTCCTCTTGGCTGGTTTCTGGTGTGAGGTCACTACGCTGATAGAGAGATGTGGGGCATATGGATAGTGAAGAAGCCCAGGGTAATTGTGGGATTTCGAATCAAGTATAGCCACTTCTCACATTTCTGCACAAAGAAGATTAACTCAACAATATGGAAAATCCAAAATTAATTTATATTTGACTTTGTAATATATGACTGTAGTATGGAGGCAGCAATAATGTGAGCTTTTTGGCTCTGATGAATAATAAAACAAATTTTCATTCTTGGAGTAATCTTATTGAAAGGGAGATTATGGGGACCAAGATGCTGCTGTCTATTTTGAAGAACAGGCTAATCATACTGTTCTCCTTTGGAAAGAGGTACAGGACACAACCTCCTTTCCCCTGAGGCGACCTCCTTATATTTGAGAATTACAGTGTTATTGTTTTTTGTTTTGTTTTGTTTTGTTTGAGAATTATAGTGTTTACTCACAGCCTTTCCTGTGGGATTGCTTTGGTCATCAGCTAAGGAAACCTATTTTTCCTATGGAATTAAGCAGCTAGAGCATCTTAAATCCTAGCCTATCAGTGTCATCAATTCTCTGAAACCTTTGTCCTACTAGATCTGTTTACTTCCCTTCCCTTGCAGATACATCATAAATCGTATTTTCTCTCAAGCAGAATTATGGACATATCACATATAAAATGGATCACATATAAAAAAGATCATTATGAGGAAATTAGTTCTTGCTTAGCATTTGAAATACCTGTGAGAGGATGATAACTTTCTGGGAGGTAGTATTACCTTTCAGGTAATTCCTGGCCTGAAATCAGAGGAGAGAACAGAAGAAAATTTTCCTATAAGGAAAAATCAAAAAATTTCAAGTAGCTGTCATACTTATAGAAATTGGTTATACTCTAAAATGGTGAATTTTATAGTGTGTGAATTAAATTTCAATTAAAAATAAATTAATTCTTAATTGTAGAGTTCCAAGGCCTTCTCCTGGCTTAGCAGCTCCTAGACAGAGCTTTTCACACTTTGGGTTCCTACTGCAGAACCTAGAACTTTTCCCAAAGAAAACATTATAGTCCAGGGGTCCTCAAACTACGGCCAGCGGGCCACATGCAAATACAAATATTGTATTTGTTCCCGTTTTGTTTGTTTACTTCAAAATAAGATATGTGCAGTGTGCATAGGAATTTGTTCATAGTTTTTTTTAAACTATAGTCCGGCCCTCCAACGGTCTGAGGGACAGTGAACTGGCCCCCTGTTTAAAAAGTTTGAGGACCCCTGCATACCACTTGCCTCTCCTAACTGCCATAGGTTAGGATCATCTCAGTGTGTTAACTGCAGTGTATTCTTAAGGAGAGTTAGTCTAAAAGTGGTAGGTAGTGTTCTTAAGACCTATATTTATATCCTCTCAGACTCCCACATAGACATACATACTGATGCATGTCACACAAATTACAGTGTCTGATTATGGAAACAACTCTAGAGCCCAAAGACCTGGTTACCTGTCTCAGCAAGTCATTTCACCCTCTGAATCTTGGTTTCTTGACCTGTGGAAGAGGATGACAGTAAAGCCTTCCCTGGTGCCGTCAGGCTGTAGTGAAACAACATTGTCTGTTTACCCTTTGTATTGTCTGTGACCCTGTAGAGTGTAAGGCAAAGAAGACCTAAGCTGAGAGGCTGGGGAGGTTGAGCCACCTCTCACTGGCAGAACTCTTCTTTTTATAGAGCCAAGGTCTCCGGCGTCGTGCCTCTGTGGTTCCAGAAGACAGCAACATCGCAGCACCTGAGCTTCAAGAAGAGGTAAGGTGGACAGATACACAGAGACCAAGATGGGTGGTAAGATAGGTCATTGGGAGTGCACAGAAGTTTGACTACAGATTAGAATCTTCACCATGGCTGCTAGGGGAACCCAGCAGTGAACAATATCCTTAGAGCAAAGTCAAGCAGGTGGGAACAGGGGAACCAAGCGTAAACTGGGACATTGTGGGTTTGGGGTGTCCATTCCCCAACACTTGGCCTTGGACTCTCACCATAGCCCTATCTCCCAAGTACTTATTTATTTCTGAACTTATTTCAAAAAGAAAAAGAAGTTACATACAAAAAGGCAAATACATATACACACACAAAATATAGCAAAGTAACTCAAATATATTAATGACAGTGACATAAAATGGAGCGATGAATTAGGCAAATAGAAAAATACATTCTATGAAATAAACTTAATAAGGATGGATCACAAAATTGGTTCCAGACTTTCTAAACATCCAAGAAGAGAAAAATCTGATCAGTGCAGCCAATTCATGATGCCATTCCTTCAAACGACTCCTGCTACTAAGATGAAAAGGAAATTTCTCCTGTGAATCCTTGTAAAGAGATGATGAAGGATGCAATGACCAGTATCTGCAAAAAGTTTTGACAATAATCCCAACAACCAGCTTCACTTCCCTCAATATTACAGGACATGAAATATAGTTTGATAGAAGCAAACTGAGTTTTTACCCTCCTTGAGCGGTTGGTGGGAGGACAGGTGAGCATCTAATGCAATCATGTTTACTTTCCAGGTATCTACAATTCAAAGTGCACAACTCTGAAGAGTAACTGCCAAGACCTCCCACATATGTACATCTCCCAGAGAGATTCTTCAGCTAGAGGGTATATAAGCACAGAGACTTAAGGCCTAACATTCATTTCTAGGTTCTCAAAGTGGATGCTGGTTGTCTCTAAAGACCTAGCATTAATGGAGGCTGAGGAGAGACTTAGGGGAAGGAGGGAGGCAGACAGGCTTGGAAGAAGAGATTGTTAGACTCAGGGAATATTTAATTCAGATTTTAGCATTGTTATATAATAAGACTTTATATATTAAATAAAGTGGGGCTAAAATGACTATAACAAGCAAAAGCATCTATAGATGCATACACACAACCATACATACTAGAGAACGGGAAACAAATCTTGGATTTACCACTCATTTTTTCAAGACTTGAAGCCAAAAGAACATATTTTCAGATTGTTAAATAAAGGTTTATTCTATGTATGGAGTCTTTGCTTGACACAGGGAGGTTGTCCCAGTCCAGCACACTGTTCTCCGCGTTGGCAAGGTTATTGCTTCTAAACCTGGGTTCAGAAATCTTTAGTCACATCCATGACCTCCAGCTCACTTGACCTTCTGGCTTTAACTATTTGATGATGTTGTGGCCCCACCCCATAACAAAGAAACAGAATTTCCGGAGGATGAGACCCAGAAGTCAGGATTTTAAAAAGATTCCCAGGTGATTCTAATGTGCAGCAAAAGTTGAGAACCACTGGGCTACAGGCTCCTCAATCTAGATCAGAGGTTCTCAACCTGTGGGTCGCGACCCCTTTGGCGGTCGAACGACCCTTTCCCAGGGGTCGCCTAAGACCATCCTGCATATCAGATATTTACGTTACGATTCATAACAGTAGCAACATTACAGTTATGAAGTAGCAACGAAAATAATTTTATGGTTGGGTCACAACATGAGGAACTATATTTAAAGGGCCAGAAGGTTGAGAACCACTGATCTAGATACTCTACTGCAGGGGTCCTCAAACTACGGCCCGCGGGCCACATGCAAATACAAATATTGTATTTGTTCCCGTTTTGTTTTTTTACTTCAAAATACGATATGTGCAGTGTGCATAGGAATTTGTTCATAGTGGTTTTTTTAAACTATAGTCCGGCCCTCCAACGGTCTGAGGGACAGTGAACTGGCCCCCTGTTTATAAAGTTTGAGGACCCCTGCTCTATTGCATGCACCTACCCCCGACCCTTGGTTAATAAGCAAATACTCTTGGAATGGGGTTACATTTTAGAGTTCTATCTAGTGTTAATAGTCTGGTACTTGGTGAAGTAAGGACCCGAGCAGGATGGAAGAAGAAATGGAACTCCAAGGAAAAGGGTACAAAGTATAATAATATAATGGAAATGGCATGGAATTGGCACTCAAAAGTCCTGGTTCAGCTGTATCACTTGCTTCTGCGATACATTAAAAGCTAACTTAGAAGTCTTTCCCACCCTGGTAAACACGCACACATGTAAATACTCATCCATCCATCTGTTTTTGTTTCTAAGGGTGATGGACAATATCACCTTTCGTTCTATCACTCAGCAAGCATTTATTGAGTACCTGCTCAGTGCCAAACACTGTACTAGGTACTAGAGAAATAATGAGTAGAACAAGTAAGAATTTTATAGAGACAGAATATTGAGCAGGGAGAAGAATGGCAGGATTTAATGTGTTAGATGACACATGATAAAGACTCAAGTTTTAAGAAATTATTCTAGGTTAGGCTTGAGAGACTAGAATTTCATGGTGCCATTCCCTGAAATAGTGACTATAGGAGGAAGTGCAGTGTATGTGGGTTCTATGTTTGCAAGCAACAGACACAATTAAGCAATAAAGGATATGTAAAAGGATATTAGGCAGCTCATAGAACTGAAAAAACAAACAAGCTGCAGAAGGCAAGAACCAGCCCACAGATATCTGTAGCAGGAATGTGTGGATTGTCCCTCTAGGCCAGTGGTTCTCAACCTTCTGGCCCTTTAAATACAGTTCCTCATGTTGTGACCCAACCATAAAACTATTTTCGTTGCTACTTCATAACTGTAATGTTGCTACTGATATGAATCGTACTGTAAATATCTGATATGCAGGATGGTCTTAGGCAACCCCTGCGAAAGGGTCATTCGACCGCCAAAGGGGTCACGACCCACAGGTTGAGAACCGCTGCTCTAGGCAGTTGTCATTGGAGGACAGCTTCAGCTACCTTCTGCCACTGTGTCCTTTCCAGATCCAGATTCCCTGGAGAAAGACCCTGACGGGCCCAGTTTGGGGGGAGGCATGTTAGTGTCTACAATGACAGGAAGAAGACCAGTGGTGGGGATGGTAGTAAGGAGGGTGGATTACAAAGAAGTACAAGGAGCCTGGCCAGTTGTGCTCAATGATTGAGCATTGACCTATGAACCAGGAGGTCACAGTTTGATTCCTGGTCAGGGTATATACCCAGATTGTGGGCTCCATCCCAAGTGGAGGGTGTGCAGGAGGCAGCCAATCAATAATTCTCATCATTGATGTTTCTGTCTCTCTCTCCCTCTCCCTTCGTCTCTCTGAAATCAATGAAAACATATTTATAACCAAAAAAAGTACAAGGAAACTTCTGGGGTGATAAAAATGTTCTTAATTTTTATTGTGGTCATAGTTTATTACATGTATACATGTGTCAAAACGGATCAAATTGTATGCTTTATGTGCAGATTTTTGGGAATCTCATACAAATATTTGAGAACTTGCAGGACTTTCCAGTAGATATTTCCATTAGGGAACTGGAAATACATGTTTATATTTATTTTTTTTAAATATATACTTACGGATTTTAGAGAGAGGGGGAGAGGGATAGATAGAAACATCAATGAGAGAGACACATTGATCAGCTGCCTCCTGCATACCCCCCACCGGGAATCGAGCCCAAAACCTGGGCATGTGCCCTGACTGGGAATTGAACCAGGAACCTCTTGGTTCATGGGTTGATGCTCAACCACTGTGCCACACCAGCCAGGCTACATATTTGTATTTAGAAGTCATTTTTCTAAGATTGAATCCTGCTATTCTTTTATTTAAAAAACCTTCAGAGAATCTCTTCTGTTGTAATGGAGAGAAGGTTGCATGCCCCCCTCTAAAAGGCCTACTGCCTGTATTTTAATACCTCTCCTAGAAGGCACCCCAGTCCTTTAGCACTCAGAATCACTGCTGGGAGTGATACTCCAGGGGTATTATTAGAAGGGTGGGAAAACTGCTGGGAATACAGGCCCCTAGCTGTCCAAGGCACTCTTTGAGCTGCTTGGAATGCCCCACCCATTCACCTGGCAAAACCCAGTTCAGGCCTTTTCTCTGCAGGGCTTTCACTGACCCTCTTCTCCTAGGAAATTGATTCTCTTTGTGAAATGAACGCTTTGTTTGTATATCGCACTACTGGAGGGTCCAGAAAGGCAGGAGAAAGGGCCAGTAGGTTGGGCATGAGTGATAATTTTGCTTATCTAGGACAGCTATTCCCAGGTAAGAACCAAACTGTTTATTGAGATATACAAAATGGTAAAGTTGTCCAGGGGGAAAAGGTCAGGACTCAGAAGACTCATCTTGGCAGCAACATAAAGGGCTGAAATCCAGTAAAATTGGGCAGAGATGAATATCTCTTATCCCCTGTCCTGAGGCCCTTGGAGATCTGTTGACAAAAGGATGGCTGCTCTAGTTTCTGAGGCTCAGCATTTAGTCCTCGGAGAACACCGGCAGGTCACCACACGAGGCTTCATTCATCATCTGTATGCATCTCTGTGTAGAATTAATTGCAAGAACATCACCCAGTCCCTGCTTTCTATCAATTTGAAGGACACTATTGACAGACTAGGTAATATGTCCAGAGTACACTAGAAATATCCAGGTCATCTAGGGTATAGCAAAGAGCAGAGTATACACACCGCTAAATTGGTGCTGAGCGTGTACATACTGGGTCCTCTTTCTACATGTTAACACTTTTAAAATGAATGGTATGTGCCTACAGGGATCAAATCACATATCAGCAAAACTTTTAAGGTTACATTTTACAGAGAAAAAAGATGCTTGTGAGAGACTATTAACCTTTAAATTATGAAAGTAACAGTGCAGATCAGTAGTCAGTTCAGTTGGATGGCCTCTGAGAGTCTGTGGTTCTAACAATTTTCAATACATAATGGAATATATGCTGAGAGAGACCAACCAAGAAACAAGAAAAATTTCAACCTTACCTGGAATTCATAGTCAGCTTGTCAGTAAATGCAAGCAGTTGTCCACCTTTGGAGTTTAACCCTTAGGATCTGAATTTCCTTTTCTCTTGAGTATTCTCTTATGTGAGGACTGGTGCAACTGACCTTTTACTAACTTAGATGTGCCTTGCCTGTGTGTTACTTTCTTGGTTGGAGTAGCAGTTTTCCCATACCTGGGCTTTCTTCTTCACTGATCACTGCTATGCCTTTAAAGATATATTTAAATAAAATGAACTTTATTAACTTACTCTGTTTTATCCTGTTTTTACCAACCAAATAACATCTTTAGAAATGAAAGCAACTACCCTTGCTTATTTCATGTCTTTGCTTTTTTTCCCCCTCTCACTGTGCCTTTATTCTCTGAGACTTTCTCTTTCAGTCTTTGTCTCCCAAATAAACTTGCATAATCCCTGTCTCTCTATCGATCTATATAAATATTGGTTCCCAAACCTAGAGAACGCTTTACAAGAATAAGAAGCACAGAAGTCTGTATCACTGGGATGGAAGGCAGAATAACCACAAGAGTTCTGACCCCCAGTAGGAAGCCAGGGTAACAGTAGCGGGCATTTATTGAGCACTTACTAGATGCCAGGTAAGGTTCCAGTGCTTCAGGTCAGTGATTTCCAACCGGTGTGCCGCAAGAATTTTTAAAACATGCAATACCTGGCTATGTAGGTTGTCAAATTTTTAAAATGACAACAGCGAACACAATAGCCGTCCAGTGTGACTGAATCAAAATTATTCCTATTTTTGTCAGATCGGCAAAAAACATTTTTATGTGCCCTAGAATTTTAGTAATTAGTTTATGTGTGCCATGAGATGTAGTAACGCATCCATCCTCACAGTAACTATGAGACAAGGATTGCCCCCACAACAGAAACAAAACAAGTAATTTACCCAAGGTCTCGCGGCAGAGCAGATTTCAGAGCCTGTGTGTACACCAGCCCATCCTTAGTCACTGAGCTCATCGTTAATTGGGCAACTTTCCTGCCACAAAGAGGTGAGTCAAGAGGTGGCTGCAGTACGGCATTGATTAAATCCTGCCGTGTGCGGACCATGTCTGCGAAATGAAACGGCTTCTCGGGCACGGCCAGCTTCCGCCCCCTCCAGGGGCAGGGAACAGGCTTTAGAGATGTTAAGTTATTTGCCCAAAGTCAACAACCAACAGCGGCCCAGCGGAGACGGTGTGAGTCCAAAGGCCATGCCGCTCCCCAACCCCAGACGGATGTCCACAAAGAAGACCGTCGGGACGGGGCGGCGTCCCTCTCCCCCCGCCCGCACGCGGGAAGCTACCTTGCGCTCCGCTTCTGCACAGACCTATTTTGCCTAAGTGATAAGAAACGCAAGTCACTGTGATTCCCCACATTCCACTGAAAACTCAAA
>NW_005871208.1:164073-171502 GCF_000147115.1 Myotis lucifugus | reverse complement strand
CAGGCGCCGCGGACGGGTCGGGGTCCCCCGGCGTCCGAGGCTGCGGTTCGGCCCTCGTGGCCGGCCAGCGGAGCTCGGTAGACTGTGCGCGGACGGCGCCGGTGGACGGTGCCGGGAGGACTGCGGGGAGCGGGCCAAGCCCGGTGGACCGGTTGTTTCAGGCCAAGAGGCGACCCTCACCTCCCCGTTCCTTTGCCTGGCTCACCCTCCACCACCGCCCCCAGGACACCCCCGAGCCAGGTGCAGGTGCTGCGCACCCCCAACCCCGACACCGGGAGGGTGGCTCCGCCCAAACTCCCGGGGTGAGAGAACTGGGTACCTGCTGCCGAGACTGGCGAAAGCCGGTGCCGCGGCTCATGGGCATACCTGTGCCCAACTTTCTCGGCCAGGGAGAAATCTTCCGGGTAAATGTGACCCCGGGAAAGATGATGCACCCCCAATACAGGTGGTCTCGCGGATCTGCTCTTGATAACTGCAGCCCGAGGAGATACCAGGGAAACCAAACAAGGGTTTAGGACCAGCTCCACAGGGAAGCGGGGATTCGGAAGGGGCCAGGAGAATCTGGCACCAACGGCTTTTCTGCATTTCCAGTTGTCTCCAGCCCCCCACCTCATTCCTGTCTTTCCCCCTCTTCCTACAGATCTGCTCCTTCCTCGAGGTGGCCACCACGTGCAGCAATGACTAGCCTCCCAGTCACACCTTCTCCAGGTCCTCAAGGTGCCCATCCGCTTGCGGCAATGACTAGCCTCCCAACCACGCCTTCTCCAGGAGGTAGGTGAAGGCCTTTTCCCGTTGTTGGAACGGTAGACACTTTCTCGACATCCTCACCCCAGCCCAGTCTTTGAATGCCCTGAGGCCTCAGGCCGGAGGAGAGGACCTCTGGCTGCCTCAGCCCTGAAAGCTCCTGGGAGGAAGCAGAAGGCAACTAGGGTGCACTTTAGTGCCATTTGCATCTAAGTCTCCTGGGCTGGGCCAGTTCCTGGCACTACCACTTAAAGCTCTGTGACACTGAGCGAGTTCTCTAACCTCTAAGCTCCAGTTTCCTTATTTGTAAAATGGGGGAAATAATACCTATCTTTTGGGGTTATTTGTGAGGGTTCAATAAGACAACCTATATAAAACACCTAGTGCAGTGTCTCCGATCTAATAAGCTCTCAATAACATTGATGATGATGATGATGATAATGATTATTATTAGGTGTTTGTTAGAAACCCACCTCTTCCTGGAAAGGAATTCTGCATCTTTCTAATTCCACTCCTCTGGTGACACACTCCAGTATCAAAAACCCATTGTTCCTGGAGTTATGCTCTCATCACTTGGAGAATGGATTCCCACCAAGCTGAGCTGCTTGTGAGATCATATATTCATTGATTACTTTCATTATGTGCTAGTTAGGTTAAGGGAGGAGTAAAGACTTGGTTGGAAACACCTTTGTTTTCATATACACAGTTTCATTTATCGATAGGACAGGCATTCTCTGTTTTACTGATGTGGAAACAGGTGCATGAGAACCCCAAAGAAAGCTAAAACTATGTCCTCAGTGGTGGGTGATGCACACAATTCAGACTGTTAGTTGTCTGGTGGGAGAAATGGGTAGAAGTTTAGATTGGTTAGCAAAGTCTTCGTGAGTGGGGAAGAGGCGGAGCCCTTACCCTTGAAGAATGGATATGGCAGAGTGGGGTATAGACAGTATTCCGATGGAGGGAGTACCATGTGTGAAACTGCATTTCCCTGAAGGGTGTTCTAAAAGAGAGAAAGAGAGGGCAGAGGACCTCCATAGGGAATCGACATGATGCTTCGGCAGCTAGCTGAGCGATTAGCACTTGGGTAAAAGGGGAGGCATTTACATTCCTTTTCTCTTTCTTTTTAAATTTGTGATAAATTACACACAATACGTGTTACCATTTTTTGGTGGACAGTGTAGTAATATTATTAACATTCACAGTGCTGTGCAACCATCCCTACCATCCATCTCCAGAACTTTTCCATATTCCTAAACTCTGTATTCATTAAACAGTAGCTCCCCATTCCCTCTCCCCCCAGCCCTTGTGGTAACCACCACCATTATACTTCCTATCTGTATAAATTTGACTAAGTACCTTATATAAGTGGAATCATATAACATTTGTCCTTTTGTGTCTGATTTATTTCGCTTAGCATAACATATCCAGGTTTCATCCATGTTATAGTATGTGTCAGAATTTCTTTCCTTTTTTAAAGGCTGAATTATATTATTTATATCATTTTGTTTATCCATTCATCTACTGATAGATACTTCTGTTGTTTCTATCTTTTGGCTATTGTGAATAACGGTGCTATGAATATGGGTGTACAAATATCTCTCTGAGTCCCTGCTTTCAATTTTTGGGGGTATATATACCCAAAAGTGGAATTGTTGAATCATGTAGTAATTCTATGTTTAATTTTTTTGAAGAACTGCCATACTCTTTTTCTTTTTTAAAATATATTTTTATTGATTTCAGAGAGGAAGGAAGAGGGAGAGAGAAACATCAATGATTAGAAAAATCATTGATCTGCCTCCTGCATGCCCCACACTGGGGATCAAGCCCACAACCTGGGCATGTGCCCTGGCCCGGAATCAAACCATGACCTCCTGGTTCATAGGTCAGTGCTTAACCACTGAGCCACGCTGGCCAAGCTGCCAAACTGTTCTTCACAGTGGCCGCACCATTTTACATTCCCACCAGCAGTGCCCAAGAGTTCCAATTGCTCTACATTCTCATTACTTTATCTTTTTATATAGTAGCTATTTTAATGGGTGCGGAGTGGTATCTCATTGTGGCTCTGATTACATTTCCCTGTCATTCGTGATGTTGAGCTGTATATCTTCTTTGGAGAAATGTCTAGTCAAGCCCCTTGCCCATTTTTTAATTGGTTGTTTTGTTGTTCTTGTTGAGTTGTATATTTACATTCCTGACCCAACTAGTGACATCAACTAGTGATGTGCTATTTTAGGACGTATTATGCAGTCCCCTACCCACTGGGTCCAAGCAAAGATCAAGTTCAGAGACAGTACGGGAGAAATCACAAACAGTGAGATCATTGCGGGTCTTGTCTGTCTCTTCCCCATCTCCCACCTCCGTCCCTCCCATCCTTTCCCCTAGTCCGTCTATAAAGATCTCCTGAAGGAACTAACCTCTTGGAGTGCTGAAAGTGAGGGCCACAGCCCCAGCTGGTTTGGCTCAGTGGATAGAGCGTCAGCCTGAGGAGTGAAGGGTCCGGGTTCGATTCCAGTCAAGGGCACATGCCTGGGTTGTGAGTTTAATCCCCAGTAGGAAGCAGCCAATCAATGATTCTCTCTCATCATTGATGTTTCTATCCCTCCCTCTCTCCCTTCCTCTCTGAAATCAATAAAAATATATTTTTTTTAAAAAGAAGAAAGTGAGGGCCACATTATTACTTTCATGGGCTCTTGGCACTTTGCCTTTGTGGGCTCATTCCTCCATTAAAAAAGATATATATAGCGGATTTGGCTCAGTGGATATGGCCTGAGGACTGAAGGGTCCCAGATTTTTAAAAAAATATATTTTATTGATTTTTCTACAGAGAGGAAGGGAGAGGGACAGAGAGCTAGAAATATCGATGAGAGAGAAACATCGATCAGCCGCCTCCTGCACACTCCCCACTGGGGATGTGCCCGCAACCAAGGCACATGCCCTTGACCGGAATCGAACCTGGGACCCTTCAGTCCGCAGGCCGACGCTCCATCCACTGAGCCAAACCGGTTAGGGCAGGGTCCCAGATTTTATTCCAGTCAGGGGCACGTGCCTGGGTTGCAGACTCGATCCCCAGTAGGGGGTGTGCAGGAGGCAGCCAATTGATGATCCTCTCTCATCATTGATGTTTCTATCTCTCTCTCCCTCTCCCTTCCTCTCTGAAATCAATAAAAATATATTTTTTTTAAAAAGAAGAAGAAGGTTATCATCTTTAAAAAAAAAAAAGATATATATTATTAGAGTGTTGGCCCCTGGACTGAAGGGTCCTGGGTTCGATTCCAGCACATACCTGGGTTGCATGCTCGATCCCTGGCCCTGGTCAGGGCCTGTGCAGGAGGCAACCAATCGATGCCTTTCTCTCACAGAGATGTTTCTCTCTCTCTGTCTCTCCCTCTCCCTTCCACTCTCTCTAAAAATCAATGGAAAAATAGCCTCGGGTGAGGTTATCAAATAAACAAAAAAGATATATATATTAAAAATTATATTTTACAACTGTGCTGGTGTAAGGAAAAATATAATAATATTAAAGTTGCACGTATAATTAATAATAATTGATAATAACAATACTGCAATTTCCTTGACCTAAATGTTCAGTTTTTTCCTGTAATTTTAAAAGAAATTAAAATCATTACTATTAAAGTCATTCAAAACCATTTTCATGGGCCCCTAGAAGTACCATGAAGCCTAGGCACAGTGCCTGCTGTGCCTAGTGCATAAGTCACCCCGTTGGAAGTAGGATGGAGTAGAACCCGCTATTGGGGACTCTGCCTACCCACAAGTAAAGCCCAGCCCTTTCCACCTAATCATTCTAGCTACTGCCTAGCTTTTCCTCTGGATTGGACACTGGGTATTTTTCATCTCACTTATTTTTTTACCACAACCCTATGAGCAGGTTTTAGTCTCATTTTACAGAAGCAAAAACTGAGGTTCAGGGAAGTTAAGAAATTTTCGGAGGTTAAGAAATTCTCCCAAGGTCATGTGGCTAATAATGGCAGAAGCGGGATTTTGTGCCACGTCTGGTTTACTCCAGAGCCTGTGTTCTTTCCGTCATGGTATACTGCTCTTAAAGTGCCACTCCACCCCACTGGCCGGCCACATGAAAGAGAAAGAAGCAGAATTCCAGGGCGGGTTCCCGTGGGAAGGAGGATTGCGGGAGCCACCCTGTGTTGGGCCAGCTCTAGAGCAAATAAGTAGGTTGGCAGACTCAGGTGGCAAAGGATCTGATGCCTTAGTGATAAGAGATTTAGGGGAACAAGGGACACAAAGAAACCGACCTGTATCTGGGTTAACAAAAACAGGAGAGGAGGGTGAATGAGCAAAATAGATCTTGAAGTTCATTTGCTATTGGTTAGGATTTGGGTGGAACCTTTGTGTGGACCTGAGCCCCAGACCTCCCACCTGAAAGAAAAGCCAGCGGCCCTAGAGTACTTCCAAGCCTGAGAAGGGAAGGCAGAGAGGAACATTATTATTCCTTTGTTGGACAAGAGACAGAAGAGAAATGGGGTAGCAACAGGAGACAATGTGGGGGGGGGAAGCTGTAAGCCATCCCCCCTTTTATCCCAGACTTTCTGAACTTTGTTAACCTTCGTTGTTGTTTTCATTAAAAAGCTATTTCATGCCCCTCAAAATAGCCTCCTTGACCTTTTCTCTATATATGTGTGTGTGTTTATGATTTTATTTTAATTTACAGTTTTTACAAACATGTAATCATATTACATGCTGCCCCAGCAATTTGCTTTTTTCATCTAACCACATGTCCTGTCCCGTGGTATATGCAGATCTACCACATTCTTCTTAACTACTGTATAGTGTTTCCAGAATGAATGACCTGTAATTTATTTAATCATTCTTCTGCCTAGGGGCATTCAGATATGTGTCACTCTTGCAAACAGTGCAACAGTGAACACCCTTTCCATCTGCAGTAAAACTCAGAGAACAAACTCAGTTTCACTGGAGGCAGCGCAGGATGTTTCTGGATCTTGGAGGGTAGGTAGTTTGTGGCAGAAGGAACCTTGGACAGATTCGAAACCCAGCTCAGCCAGCTGCCGAGTGACCCTGCGCTTGCGGAGCTGCTTCAGTTTCTTGGCTTGCACAGAATGATAACAACCCTGTTTACGTCATGTTCTTGGGGTGGAGATAAAATAATGTGTGTTTTGTAAACTGTGAATCATAAATATAGATGATAATTCTGATACTTGAAGCCTGAAAGGCTCTAGCTCATCAGTTCTCAGGACATTTTTGACGTTTAGTCTGAGACAAGCACTTTTGTGTGATTTCAAAATTTTGATATTTGAAAAATAAACATTTTAGCCCTAACCGGTTTGGCTCAATGGCTAGAGCGTCAGCCCGTTTGAAATGAATAAAACTAAAAAAAAAAAAGACCGTACCCTTTTATGTAATGATATTTACTTTGAATTTATATTAGTTCACACAAACACTCCATCCATGCTTTTGTTCCGGCCCTCCGGTCCAGTTTAAGAACCCATTGTGGCCCTCGAGTCAAAAAGTTTGCCCACCCCTGCCATATACCCTTCAGCCAGTTCCCCCTTAATGCATCTTAGATGGCCATGGTACATTTGTGGCAGAAACAAGAAATTAACATTGGTACAATATTACTAACTCAGCTACAGACTTCACTGAGATTTCACCAGTTCGAAAATGGGATTTTGAAGTAAATTCTGATAGAACACTTTCAATTTCTAACAATTCCAATTAAGGCTGAGACAGGTCCTGAGGGCCAGCTAGTTCAACCACCCACTCGGCTAGAATCTCGCCAGCACCCGAAGCATTGGCCCTGCTGGGCTCTTCCTCTGTGGGGTGGCATCGGACTCCCATTCGTTTCTGCCACTTGTACAGGCCATCCGTTGGCATATTTGAGGACAGCATTCAAGTTCTGGGCTCCCCCTAAGTGTTCTCTCTGGGCTTTCTGTTGCAAGCTTTCCTTATCTGGAATGGTTCCCAGACCATTCACAATGTTGGCTGCTCACCTCAAAACTGTGACACCCAGACGCAACTCAGCAGTCTAGGTGTGGCGCAAAGGAAGGCTTCACTGCTGTGTCCATTGTTAGAGACCATATTAATGGTGCCTAATACAACAGCAAGTTGAACATTTTTTATGAGGAATTACCATCGTAAGAAATTTGGAAGAGAAGGAGAAGCATGTAGTAGAAGAAAATAAAAACGATCCCAAATTCTGTAACTTACCCATCACTCTTGCTGTTATTTGGGGGTGTATCCTTCCTGTGTCAGCTGCTTTCTAATGACCCTACTATAAGCCTTTTGTATATGCTGCCACTAAGCCATGGCTTCCCCATTCTTCCCCAGCCCCCATGTTACTTGTGAGTTCATTGGTTTCCTGGACCTCAGAGCAGGGAATCTGTTAAATTCTCATCTTGGTCAGTTTGGCCCGTTTCTTCAGTCATTTGAAATCTCTCTGTTTATCAGCTTACTAGCTGCCCCTCTAGCTTTGAGTGTTTCACAATTTTGTCCCTCCTTCCCTGGGCCCGCGGGGGCTGTTTACCCAAAGGGCACTAAGCCATGGGGAAGGTACCAATAAAGTGGGACACCAGAACAAAAGATCTTGCGAAGAATTTCATACTCAGTATCTTTTCAAAAACAAACAAAAAGCCAGAGTCACTATCATAAGGGACACGTTATATTATTGGACTTTCTTCTGTCATAAGAGTTAATT
>NW_005871208.1:133882-163235 GCF_000147115.1 Myotis lucifugus | reverse complement strand
CCCCATCTGCCTGTTACCTGCCTCTGTTCCTGTGTACATATTAATGATGAGTGGTCCCCGCGCTGTCTGTAGCCAACCCCTCTATTTATATACTAGATCCCAAACCCTTCAAGGCCATGGTTCCAGCCACTCTCCTCTCTCATGCATCATCAGTTGTTCCCTCACACCTGCCTCATTCCTGTACGTACATATACATACTGTCATCTCTCTCATCCTTAAAAAAGGCAAAAGCAAACAAAAAGCTTGAATTCCCTCCTCACTCTAGCTATAGCCCATTTCTCTGCTCACCTGTACAGGAAAAAAAAAAAGTTTATATTATGCCTTTGATTCCTGTCATTCCATTTATTTTCCTTTTTTTTTTTCCTTTTTAATTCTCACCTGAGGATATTTTCCCAGTGAATTTTAGAGAGAGGGAAAGACAGAGAGAAACATCAGTGTGAGAGAAACACATCGATTGGTTGCCTCCTGCACGATCCCTGACCAGGGCCGGGGTCCGGGAGGAACCTGTAACTGAGGTACAGTGCCCTTGACCTGAATCAAACCCGGGAGCCTATCCACTGAGCCAAATCAGCCAGGGCAACATTCCATTTTTTTTAACTTTCTGTAAACCAGGGGTTTATACTCAGCACTTCACCAAAGCTTCTCTTTAAAAATTTTTTAGTTATTGATTGATTTGAGGGAGAGAGGAAGAGAGAGAAAGAGGAAGAGAAAGAGAGAGAGAGAGAAACATCAGTTTGTTCTTTCACTTACTTATGCATTCATCGCTTGATTCTTATATGTGTGTGCCCTGATCAGGGATTGAACCCACAGCTATGGCATATTGGGACGACACTCTAACCAACTGAGCTACCCAGCTAGGGCTGCCAAAGCTTCTTCTGTCAAAGTCATTCATGACTTTATGCTTGGCAAAACCCAGGGGTCCTTGATCCCCTTTACCTGTACCTGCTCCCTGGGTGCGCACCCACTCTCATGATCTTAAATATGCTGACTTTTAAATCTCCAGGGCACACCTCTTCCCAAAATTCCAGCCTTGACATCTGCACTTGGATATCTGATAAGCAGTCTCCCCAAATCTGGATTTACCCTTCCAAATCAGTTCCTCCTACAGGCTTCCCATCTGGGGTAGTGTCATGCCTTCCCTCCCTCCAGTCACTCAGGCCCAAACCTTGATGTCATCCTTGACTTCACCCCACATGCTGTCAGTCTTAACCTCAGAATACATCCAGAATCCCACCACTTTCTCCGTGAGCTGCTGCTAGACCCAGTCAGTGTTTTCGTGCAAACTAGGAAAAGGCACCCCCTTTGGGTGGATGCAGCTGTGCCCTGGTGCCAGGTCGAACCTTTCTACTTCTATCCCCACCTTCTCACAGGATCCTTTAAAATCAATATCTGTTCAGTTACCTATTGCTCATAACAAACCACCTCAACACTTGGTGGCTTAAGACAGTAGCAATTTATTATTTCTTAGAATTCTGTGAGTTGGCCAAGCACTCCTTTGCTGCTTTCACCTGTGCTCACACTGATGCAGCCGCAGTCCCCTGCATGGTCCACTGGGCCAGAAGGTGCAGGACGACCTCCCTCACACCGAGCAGTGGGTTCGGGTGCCTCAGTTCACTCAGTGTGGCCTCTCACCCTCCAGTGGGCTGGATCCAGCTTCCTCACGACATAGCGGGCTCCGTTTTCCAAAGGGATGGTGTTCGGGATTTCAGGCCCTGAATCAGCACCTGCCTTTTCACCTGGTCCCTGGGAGGCTCTCGTGCACAGCAGAGTTTGAGAAGCACTGTTGTAAAATAGAAATCCGGCCAGTTTCTCCTCAAAAACCTCTAGACCAGCGGTTCTCAACCTGTGGGTCACGACCCCTTTGGCGGTCGAACGACCCTTTCACAGGGGTCGCCTAAGACCATCCTGCATATCAGATATTTACATTACGATTCATAACAGTAGCAACATTACAGTTATGAAGTAGCAACAAAAACAATTTTATGGTTGGGTCACAACGTGAGGAACTGTATTTAAAGGGCCAGAAGGTTGAGAACCACTGCTCTAAAGGATCCCATCTCCCTCACTCATACAGCCCTCTCGACTGCTCTCCTGCTCACCTCCTTGCGCCCTCCAGGTGACCGCTGTGCTGCACCTCTAACATGCTGAGTATGCCGCAGCCCACGTGCATTTCAGTATTACGAGTAGCCCTAACCTGAACTCTGCCTGCATGTTCCTCTCCCAGGTCTCTGCATGGCTGCCTCCTCACCTCGAGGTCCTTACTCAAGTCACCTCATCAGGGAGACATTCCCTGACCACCCCCTCCACATCCGAACTCCCTGTCCCCCTTCCTGCTTGTTTTTTCTACATAGCACTAACCAACAGCTAATGCAATCTATTTTTTCTCTTATTTATTTTGTTTATTGTCCTTCCCCCCCAGAATGTAAATTTTATTTTTTTTAAAAAATCTTTATTGTGGTAAAATTATACATAAAATTTGCAATTTTTAATTTTTTTATTGTTTGAGGATGTGTTTTTATTGATTTTAGAGAGAGAAGATGGGAGAGAGAGAAGCATTGATGTGAGAGAAAAACATCGATTAGTTGCCTCCCCTTACATGACCCGACAGGGATCAAACCTGCAACTTTTTGGTGTGTGGGACAACACTCCAATTAACTGAGCCACCTGGCCAGGGCTAAAATTGAAAATGTTTAAGTCTACAGCTCTGTGGCATTAAGTCATTCATTCACATTGTTACACAACATCGCCACCATCCATCTCCCAAAATTTTCATCCCAAACTGAAACTCTACGTATTAAGCAATAATTCTCCATTCTCCACTCCTCCCACCTCTTGATAATCACTATTCTACCTTCTGTCTCTGTGAATTTGACTATTCCGCATACCTCATATAAGTGGAGTCATACGATACTTATCCTTTTGTGATGGGCTTATTGCAGTTAGCATGTCCTCCAGGTTCATCCATTTTGTATTATATGTCAGAATTTCCTTCCTTTTGAAGACTGAATAGTATTCCATTGTATATGTATATGGCAATTTGTTTATCGGTTCATGGACATTTGAGTTATTTCGCTTTTAAGCTATATGAATAGTGCTGCTATGAACACGGGTGTGTGAATATCTCTTTGAGTTCATGCTTTCATTTCTTTCGGGTTTATAACCAGAAGTGGAATTGCTGAGTCACATGGTAACTATGTTTAAATTTTTAAGGAACTGTGAAGACATGAGCTATTGTTTGTTGTGTTTACTGGCCTATGGCCAGAGCCTAGAACAGAGACTGGCAGAGTACACAGTCAATAAATACTTACTGAATTAACTTTTAATTTCTCTATGGACCTGGACTCTCACTCTAAGAAGGCCGTGCGGCTTGTCTGAGCCGCTTGCTCATCGTGGTCCCACACTAGCTCCTAATGTGTGCTGTTTCAAGACCCAGGCCCCCAGAGCAGGCCCTGATAACTTGTTCTAGAATTTTGCTGGGGAACTGTTGAAATCACCAGCTGTTTACAGAATCCACCTTCTTTTCTGTGGCTTGTCAGGCTGCTGGCCCCTCTTTCTCAGACGCTCCTACATCACCCATAGTGGCCCCTTACATGTTCTTTCAGTGCCTGTGACTGTCATTTATTTGGATCCCTTTTAGATTAGTCTGGTGCTTTCTGGGTTGCATCTCTTCTCTTAGCTCACTTCCCCACCTCACCAAGTTCCTGCTGCTGCTGTTGTGTAAAAATCATTCTCTTTGATAGGAAACAGAGGCAAAAAAAAAAAAAAAAAAAAAAAAAAGGCTGGATGAATCTTGCTTTCTCTGTTGCCTCCAAACTGACATCTTGAGGCCCAAACAGCACCCTTGGCCCTTTCCCTGTTCTTGCTCCAAATATAACACTTTTTGAATTTGTTTGCCAACTTGAGCTATATAGAGTTTTCTGACACAATTCCTCTAAGTCTCTAATATAGGCATTTCTGCTATAAAACTTGATGTGCATTTTTTTTAAAGACCCACATTCTGAAATTACACTACTAAAAATGGGCTTACAGGAAAAACAGGATTAGGACCGACCACTCAACACTTAGGAAACTCTGTAACAAAAACCCTAAAAATACGACAACAATCTCAATTAAAATATTGACAGTGAAATCTCCACCAGCATTTCCACCTCGAATCCCTGCCAGTCCTTTGCTCCCTGTACCCTGGCGAGTGTGCTTCCTCCGTTTAGAAACAGACTCCAGAGACCCCTCACCTCCAACAGAGTGAAATTGTTCATCAGAACTGAAAATCTGATGCAGGGCCTGCCTTCTTCATTAACCCTTGGTTTCCACATACAGGCACATTTAATTGTAAGTCCTTCATTTGTACTTACTGCTTCACCAGATGGCTTAAAAGTAGAAACCAACTGATTACTGCACCCAGCGAAGACATATCTATTGAATTTTATGTTTCTTAAGGTCTTGATATTGCTGAAATGGTCTTTTTAGACGTAGAACATCAGATGCGGAAGCTGGAACAGTTACTTATGAACTAACGTGATTTCCACATTACACTGATGTCGTTCTCTATGTGCCGATCACTGTGAGTGAGTTCCCGTAGAAGGCGCACCCTTTGAAGCACGACAGTCTGTATTTGATGGTAGTTGTCCGGTTTTCTTCTGCCTTTACCCGTGTCTTCTAAACCATTGAACTTTTTAGAAAGCTTGCTGTGCTGCCTCATAGTTATCGTTCATTAACTCTTCCACTCTTTCCCAATTGGAAAAAAGAAAAGGACAGTGGTAGGAAGGTTTAGCAGTAATACTTTGCTTGGGCCTTGCCGTGGGTCATCCCGATTCAGATCTTGGCTCCACCCACTATTTCTTCATTTATAAAATGAAGCGTGTCACTTAACTCTCCCGGGGCCTCAGGGTCTACATTAGCAAATGAAAACACTACTTTGAAGTGATTGGTGTTCTAAGGATTAATAATTATGTCCATAAAGCACCTAGCACAAAGCTGTTATAATTGAAATCATTTGCAGAATTTCCCAACTAGGAATCATCTTTCCTCCCAGATTCTCTTTCAGGGACTCATACATATCTGTACCCTGAACGCTCACTAAAACTCAGCTCCATGTTCCTTCTCATTGCCCTCATCATTGCTGCTTCCTAGCATCTATGACAGTGCCTCAAGCACATAGTAGGTGCAAAGTAAATTGTTGATTGATTGAACTGAATATTGCTTACCTTTATTTTAAACTTATGTACCTACATTATTCTTCTCAGTGCTTTGTTTATCTTAAGTTCCCAAATGTTTAAGAAGGCCAAACTAGAAGCAACTGTACAGAACTCTGGATCAGCGGTGAGAAGATGGAGTCCAGCCCTGGGAGGTTTGGGGAGGGAACGTGCGCTTGGCTAGGGGCAGCAGTATGAAGCAATGATCGGGTTGATAAACTTCAGGGCTTTTTTTTTTTTAATGGATCTCACAAATGACATCTCATCACTTTTGTGGTATTCTGTTTGTTAGAAGCAAGTCTCTGGGTCGGGCCCACACACAGGTCGAGGGGCTTTCACAAGGGTGTGACTACCAGGAGGCCAGAATCATTGGGAGTCATCTTAGAAGCTTCCTACCACACTCCCATTTTACCAGTCAGGAAACCGAGGCCACAAAGTAGCTGAGCGTATCCCCATTCCTAAAGAAGAGTGTGGCCTGGCCTTGGGAGGGGAGGTGCTCTCAACAGCCTACCTCGGCCTTCTCTGCTGCAGAGCCAGGACGATTCATAGGCCTCCCCTTGGCTTGTGTTAAAATACCCCTCAACACCATTGCCCCTCTTAGCACTGTTCCCAGGCTCACCAGACCACCACCGGCCACTTAGTTTCACTTGCCCTGGCTGGAAACCTGAGGGTGTCAGGCACTGGACAAGAATTGGGCTATGCCCTGTGCTCCAGCCACGCTGGCCTTTGAATCCTCTTGTCTCAGAATGTGTCCCACTTCCCACTCCTTTTACCCCGTAGTAAACTCCTACCCCTGCTTCGGCTCCCTATGTAAATCTTACTTCCAGGGGAGGCTGTCCCTGCTGGAAGACTAGACCAGGCCCCTCTGTCACATGCCAAGTGCCCGGATATTTCCTTTGCTGCGTTTATCGGAAGTTCATTACTGTGAACGGTGGTAGGTGGAGGGTAAGTTCAGTGAGGGTAGGCCGTGAATGTTTTGCTCACTGTTATATCCCCAGCGTGCCTAGCACAGTACCTGGCAAACAGTAGGCAGTAAATGAGTGATGCTGTCATCATCTATTGAAGGAATATTGAGATGCTTCCTGCGGATGCTTCCTGAAAACAGGATCAGCAGCCTGTTTTCCTCAGGCTACTTCTGTCCTATAGTAACCTTAACTTAATTGGTACCTTTTCAAATGTTTATACTAAAATGCTAACTAGGGGGGAACTGAGGGCTTCCTGACTTCCCACGAAAACATTTAAAAGGGACTTCTGGAGGCCAGTGGTTCTGTCGTGTTCCCACTCAGGATAACAACTTTAGGGGTGGGTCGTTCAAGCTCTGAGGGATCGATAGCCTAAGAGCGGGAGGGAGTGTGGCGTATATTTTAGGACAGAAGAGGCCTTGTTTCAGGACCTTTCAAATTACAGGGCCTACTCTAGCAGTGTAGGAAGGGTTTTTAATAAGGAACCTCATCTCATGATTTAAAAATAATGTTTACATACCCTAGCTGGTGTGGCTAGGTTGGAGCATTGTCCCATATAGCAAAAGGTTGCAGGTTCCATCTCCCGTTGGGACACGTACAGGAGACAACCAATCGATGTTTCTCTCTCACAGCAATAATTCTCTCTCTCTCTGCCTTCCTCCCTCTCTAAAGTCAATTAAACATACTCTCAGGTGAGGATTAAAAAAATGTATTAAAAACTTTTAGGTAGTGTTTACAAAGAGTTTGTAAGAACATTGAAGAAATGCATGTACCATATAATATATCTATTATGTATATACACTCAGCATTTGATTTCATTCATGCAAAAATATGCATTCCTAATTAATTACAGCTTAGCTTTATTGAGTTACTACGTGTCACAACAACCCTATAAAGCAGACACTGTTATCTCCATTTTTCAGATGAGGAAGCTGATGCACGGGGGGGGAGGTAATTTTCTCAAGGTTCCACAGCCAGTGAAGGACAGATTTGAACCTTGTCAGTCAGACTCTAGAGCCCATTCCCTTAACTCCTATGTCAGGCAGAAAGAAATCCGTGAAAATGTTCTCTGTCTTTGGCTGGTGGTTTATTTGCTCCTCTGTTCCCCAGGTTTTCTATGTGGATTTACTATAGAAGTTGAGTGATACCTTTTTGAATAGGGAAGAAGGTGGGGTGGTGAAACTTGAAGGACAAACATATGCTTTAGAACAAAACAACTCACCCCATTTCCTTCTCCACTTTTCTAAATGTTCCAGGACTGACCACCACAATTCGGCAGGTCACTGAGGCCCTGTCCCCGGAAGCTGAAGCCAGCACAGCGCTCATTGCAGGTAACAAAGGCTCTAAGCCAAACCCAAGGAACCCTCTGAGCTCAGGGGCCATCTCGTTCCAGACAGCCAGGAACCCATGGTGATGGACTAGGACTTCCCTGTGCGGGAAAGCACTGCAAATCCGAGGCCAGACCCACAGAGGGGCTCATTTCGGCACATAGGTTATCTCGCACACACAAAGCTCTGAGAGACGCTCTGAGGCTTCTGGCAGAGGCACTGCCAGTAAATGATAGGTTGGGAGGTGGCCACAAGTAGATATAGGTGGGTATGGGCACTGCACTCCAGTGTGTGGGTAGGGAGGAGGATGTGTGGTTTGCCAAGTGGGTGAGGAAGAGGATAGGAGGGAGCAGAGAACCCCCTGCAGGAGGCTATGGATTCAAACAACCCTTCCTGTTGGATAAGCTATTTCCTGTTTGCCTCCTTCCTGTTTCTATCGTAATCATCAGGAACTGGTTGAGAGAGAGTTCCATTTTATCAGAAGTCAAAAGCCTTGTGTCCTTAGCTTAAGTCCCCAGAGATCATGTCCCATGGGGACTGGGCTTGGTGGGGAATATAGATTTGGAAGTGGCCACCAGTTCACTAGACCAGGAGGATCCTTGTGAAAAGTGAGGGAGTCGTCTAGTTCAGGGGACCCCGTGATGACTGAGATATACTGGATCCTAAAACATCTCTACATCTTCCCTCTCCTTTACAAGTTGTTATCACCGTGGTCTTCCTCACCCTGCTCTCAGTCGTGATCTTGATCTTCTTTTACCTGTACAAGAACAAAGGCAGCTACGTCACCTACGAACCTGCAGAAGGAGAGCCCAGCACCATCCTTCAGATGGAGAGTGACGCAGCCAAGGGCAGGGAGAAGGAGGAATATTTCATCTAATGATTCCCAGGCCCCACAGAGCTTGTCCAGGCTCCAGTGCTAACACAATGACTATTTATTAGGTGAAAGTTTTATCTGAAGCCAGTGAGCAGCATTGATTGGTATGGGCAAACCTGAGCTCCTTCCAGGAGGAGGCCCAAATCCAGCATCACTGACGGTAGGGCCAGGGACATGGGGAAAGCTGCTAATGATGTCTTTAGACAGCGGCGTTTGTGACTGACCAATAAGGTAGGGCTATAGCCGGCAACATTTCCGAATGTGGCCAGTCATCGTCAGGTTTTTTCCACAGGTCCAAGGGGAGGAGTTAGGGTCACTGGCTGCTCCTCTGTTCCCTACCTAGTGACAGCCCGGGTGGAGGTAGTGTCCACAGGAGTTCTTCCCAGAGGCTGATACCACAAAAGGCCAGGCCCTGAGGGGTAGGAGACTGTAGATACCTTACCTCCTAATGAATGTGCAGCGTCCCTCAATCTGAGCCCCATCCTTTCCCCATTTCCC
Source organism: Myotis lucifugus (assembly GCF_000147115.1). NCBI lineage: Eukaryota > Metazoa > Chordata > Mammalia > Chiroptera > Vespertilionidae > Myotis > Myotis lucifugus. The sequence goes on along the minus strand of NW_005871208.1, from coordinate 154,381 downwards.
AACCTCAAACTTAATGCTATTTTTATCAGAATTGAAATTGTTCACTAAGAAATCATTCTCATGTACAATAAATACCTTTTTTTTTTTAATCCAAAATGTCTTTATTGGGATGTTTCCCATTCATCTTGGTTCGGGGTGCTTTTCTTCCGGCTGCCTTCTGAAGGAGCACCCTTCCGTAAGCCTTGCTTTCCCTCCCGTAGGCCGAGTCGTGGAGCAGCCCACACACAAACTACCGTGTGCGCGTGGCTGAAAACGTGGTGGTCTTACAGCGCCCTGGGCATCTCACACCCATGCCATGAAGCAGGAATCGGGGCTCTGCACCAGGCACTTCTCCCTTTCCTCTTCTCTTCTTCTGGAGAGGGATGAAGATCCTTAGTGAGAGGCATGTTGGGCAGCCGGGGGTGGGGTGTCATTACTGCCAGAAAGGCTCCTTTACATTGTGACTTATCCCTGCTTAAACTTTTTAACATTTTCTTTTGCTTAACTCCTTTGCATATGTCCTCTCCCAAGCTAAAAGAACTCTAAGGAAGTTTTAGAAGTTCCCAGAACAATTTTTTTGGGGGGGCAGGGGGGCGCGCTTGAAACAAAGCTGGTCCTAGAAAGTGTCATGGGAGATGGATTGGCTCATTCTCCATCCTAGCAAGGGCCACAATTTCCCAGAATCCATTCTTTGTGTACACAGAGGGCACCAGGAACAGTCTACTTACCACTTTTCCCACTAATCTCCTGAATCAAGCCGAGAAGCTTCCTGGCTCTAACTTGTATCTCAAAATGAGGTATGTTTTAAAGGCACCATTGGCCCTGGCCAGGTAGCTGTTGGTTGGAGCATTGTCCTGTGCACTGAAGGGTCTCGGATTCGATCCCTGGTCAGGGAGCATACCGGAGGCAATCGATCAGTTTTTCTCTCACATCGATGTTTCTCTTCCCCCCCTCTCCCTCTCTAAAATCAATCTTAAAAAAAAAAAATCCTTGGGTGAGGATTAAAAGGCACAATTATTTTGGTAGAAATCATTAACTCCCCAGATATTTCTTTGGGATTAAGCTAAATCTTGAGGTCTTAAATGTATTGCCTCCGTTGTCCAAGTCCACCCAAAGAAAGACCTCAAGAGTTGAGGAGTCAATCTTGGCAACCCAGGTTCGTTTCCAGCATTTCTCCACTCAGAACTCTGGAGAAACTGAAGGTCACCCTAAACTTACACAAACTTTTATACTAAAAACATTTTCCTCAAGTCAAACTGTAGGGCAAGTTAGAAGTCTGTATCATTCCCTATTTCTAAGTTTATGTTCTGAATTCCTCTGCCATAATAGACTTTTAAGAATCTCAGCCCAGTCAGTGTGGCTCATCGGTTGAGTGGTTGAGTGTCAACCTATGAACCACGGTTTGGTTCCTGGTCAGCGCGCACACACACACACACACACACACACACACAATCTGAAAGGGCGGTGAGTTAAGGTGGAAGAGTGTATAACGGGGATAAGAGGGGAAAATTTCACACAATGGAAAAAAATCTGAAAGAGCTTAGGAAGTAAAATTAATTTTTTTAAATGGCAGTGGCACCTATCTGAATTCTTGGTGGGATATAAAAGCTATAAACAGAAGAAATCTAAAAACAAGCTGAGTAATGAATCCTTGAAGTGAGGTGTAATGCAACTTCATCACTTTATTCAAATCTTCAAAATAGTCTTTATTCTACATTTTTAGTATAAAAAAATCCACAAGTTAAGTGCACCACAGTGTAGAGAGAGAGACATACAACGCTTAACTTCCATAACAGTCAATGGTACAGTCAAACATCACATGTACAGAACACAAAATTTAGATGAACTGAAATTATAAAAATAAAACCCAATTGCAAAAAACAAAAATTAAAATATTAAGGATCCCTGAAATATTCTTAATCCTAATGAGATTTCACTGGACTCAAGTCATTGTGTAGAGGCATTCACATGACCCCATTAACCCAGCTTAGGAATTACTGGGAGCCATGAGTGGCTGCATCAGATACTTGGACAATAAATGGTAACCAATTTTTTACTCCCCTTAATTTGGCTCTAAAGTCATCAGGCTTATGAAATACATCCTCCTCCTTGCCCTCCCCCACCCCCCACCCCCCACACACATTTTAAACAAACTGTTGTTTACAGTTTGTGTTGCTATCCTTTGTACAAATAAGATGTTTTTCTGGCACCAAAGCAAATTTGGGTTTGGTTCATGTATGAAGAGAGCCTATGAGGAGGGTCCAAAAGGCACCCTCCACTTTTGCCTGAGGAGATGCAAAAACAGAAATAATGGGGTCTGTGCTTTGGGCACAGACGGTTTCAGAGGATCCTTGTGAAAGACAAGTTAAAGATGACAGGTGGGGACAAGTGCAAGGAGAGAAGGAAATGAGTCTGACTGGCTTTCTGTCCTGCACCACTGATTCGATGGAGATTGGCGGGAGGGAATGGAAGATGGGTTGGGCGTGGGATGTGGGACAAAAGGTGGAAAAGGCAGACAACTAATGCATTTCACTTAAAACAAGCAATATAAATCAAAGACTTAAAGATTAAAGACCAATCAGAATAATTTGGCAACTTTAATTCTTAGGAAGATCAAAGTTCCCTCCAAACCTAATTTGATGTTTTATTACTAAAAGCAAAGACCAGTATGGTACAGTATTACTCCAGAGGAATTAAAGGAAGATTTTTAGGGCTGTTTCACCCACATTCATTTTATGAATGGATACCTCCCCTACCTCAAAATGCATTAGGGAGGTACTGCTACCATTACATGGTTCCTTATTAAGTTTGAAAAGTGCCTGAAATTTTGGGCACCAGAAAGACACCCCAACAACATGTGTCTTAAACTGCAACTTCAGGTTAATATGACTAAAGCAGTTACATTGTGAGAAGTGCTGAAGGTATGTGATGTCTTTCCCGGCACAGAGGTGGCCTTGGGTCTTCACCAGATGGTGTAGCCACCATCTGTACCGCCCATGAAGAAGTTCCCCTTCCGCTGAGTTACCAGGACGTTGGCTCCCTGCATGACTGCAAGCTGAGCAGCATTGGGAGGGCATCCAGGGGGTGGAGGCTGAAAGGAAAAGACAAGATTGATTGGGCATAAGGCAGCTGATACAAGGGAAATGGACAAGGTGAAACAGAAGACCTGTTAGGAAGATGGCAGTGCGCTGACCAAAAGCATCTTTAGGAGCTAGCTGTACCACCAATCTGGGTTCTAAAGCAGATCTGTGAACCCAAAGATACAAACAGGAAAGGATGCACTACTTATTCAAAGGGCTCTAGCTTCAAGATAAAGCCTATGGATACCTTCTGACTATGGGTAGCCTAGACCCAGTGGTTTCCTACCCACATTCCAAAAACAGGGATGGGGTGCCAGGTCCATGGCCCTATACCACAGGGTCCTCAATGTTTTTCAATGACGATGAGGTAACCAAAAGGATCTACCTAATGACACCATTCCCACCTCATCTCTAACATATGGTGAGTAGACAGGCCTCAAGGCCTAGCAAGGCCCTCAGACTGAAGGGTGGAGGGTTCATCAGGTCAAGGGCATGTACCTCAGTTGCAGGCTCAATCCCCACCCAGAAGGCAACCAATTGATGTGTCTTTCTCACATCGATGTTCCTCTCTCCCCCCCACCCCCACTCTCTCTAAAAATCAATGGGGGGGGGGGGGGGCTAGCAAGGACCATTTGGACTCTAAATCCCATGTATAGGGAAACTAAGAAGGAGACATAACTAAACTCCCTAGTTTCTTTCTAAAAACTACTTAATAGAGATTATGCATTCTACTTTTTTAATCAGCAAGGCTCCATGCTGATGGCACATATTAAGTAAATGCTATGGAATGAATACAGAATGTTACTAGACCAGTTCACTGTACCAAAGAGCATTGCACAAGCAGCAGGTGACACTCTTAGGACAGGAAAACAAAGGATCTGGTTCACTCAGACCCAGTGAACGTTCTGGATGCTACTGACCTGCCACAGTTCTCCCGCCCTCTCAGTCACTTTCTGCCTGACTAGTGGCTGTCACTGGTTGCACTAATACCAGCAACTATTACCCAACGATGGTGAAAGGATGAATATGTAGTCACTTCAGAAAGTTAAAATACACAAGGGCGAGTTTTTTCTGATAAAGTCATACTCACAGGAATGTTGCCAGCAGTAGCCCCAGCTCCGAATCTGGCACCTGCATCATACCCGCCTTCCACCAGCACTGTTGAACCAGGTGGATAGATGGGGCCAACTGGATAGTAAGCCATGGGGATTGTGGAGCCTAAAGGCCCAACAGCCACAGACTGGGCGGCCATGGGAAGATACAGTGAGGTGCCAGGAAATGCAGCTGACATGGTGGGGACGGTGGCAGCCCCTGGGTGCACAAAGCTCGGACGATAGAGCTAGAAAAGGCAGGAGAAGGCCAAATGTTACTTGATGACATTCCTATTTCAGATTTCATTGCTGTTTCCTCTTTAATGAGTCACTTAATTCTTATTCAGATTATAATCTAGAAGTTATACAAGTTGCCTTTCCCCTACCACTCAATATTCTCTTAAATCACTTCCTGCTATAGCTAACCTTGAGCTCAAAGAATGCAAACTCATCTTAACCTCAGCCTGTGCCAAATAATGTGAAATAATCAGAGAATGCATTCTGAACCCAACAGAGATTGATGAACTACATGTCACGTTTTAGATTATTCATTATTCATTCTTCTGTTTGCCAATACATGGAGTGAGACTTAGCTAAGGGCTGGAAATGGGACCCAAAAGCATTCTCAACCCGTTCAAGTCCAGCAAACTGGAAGCACCTCTGAGTAGGCGGGCGGAGCATCGGTATACGGTGGAGCCTGAGGGAGATGCAAGGTCTGCGGGTACACTGGGTTCCCAGGAGGCTGCACAGGGTAGGTTGGCTGCGTTGGATATTGACCTGGAAGACAAGAAAAAATGCACGTGGCCTGCCATACAGAGCCACCAAGGGAGGGCCTATCGGGTAGTAAACTCGTGGGAGCAAGCAAAAAGGGGTTCGCAAAAGCCGACTGCCCTGGAGGGCCTGCTTCCTGGAGCCAAGGAGGAAAAGTATGCTCTTCTCTTAAGCCGTCCCTCCTCTCTGACGCTAGGTCATCCACGGGCAGGAAAGCCGCTCTTCCCACCGTGCACTGGTGCCCATGGGAAATCTAGGCCCGAGGTCCCCCCAGAGCCCGGGGCAAGCTCTCGCCCGCGTTTCCAGGGTGCCTCTTGCCGCCGGCCTGGGGAGGCTCCACGGGCCTGGCTGTCACCAGCCAAGGCTTCGTCGGGAGTCACGGTGGTCATCTCCCAGATGTCCACTCAAGGTCGACTTCCGATCAAAACAAAGCGTGAGCGGAGGAAGAGGACCTTGAGGCTGGGCAGAGGGTGACGGGGAAAGTCCTGACTTGAAAAGCCGAGATCGTGTTCTGCCAGACGTACTAGCAGCATCCCAGGAGCCAGGACAAGTTATGGTCGCCCGCGAAGGGAAGGGGAAAGTGACCCTTCGGCGGTGGCCCGCCCCCCAGCGCCCGCTCCCGTTACGCCCGGGGCCTGCCTGCGGTCCCGAGCGCGGCGCCCCGCCCCCGCCGGCTCCCCATTGGCCTGCCCGGATCCCTGTGCTAGCTCCCCATTTGCTTCTGCAGATGCCCATCATGACAAACCTTTCCCCACCCCCCCAACTCCCCCACCCTCGACTCCGCAGCGCCAAACTGCGCCACAGAGTTGAAGGGGGAAAGGGCCGGGAAGAAGCGAGCAGCTGTAATTCGGGGATGACGACTGCGGCTGACGCAGCCCCGGGGACTGCAGCCAGCCGAGGAGGGCGGCGCAGCTCGCCCCACATTTGGCGTAAGGGGACCCTGGACTCCCGGCCGCTCGCTCCGGGCAGCGCTACTCCCCCCCCGACGGCCTCAGCCGTCCCCCGTCCTTGCCTTTGCTGTTCATGGTGGCTGCGGGTCCGGTTCGGCTCGGCGTCGCGGACGGTTATTTTTTTCGTCCTCTTCCTGTTCGTAGTCACTTCCGTGTCACGTGCTGACTCGTCCTCTAGCGTCACCCGACGCCGAGTGCCTCGGCGCCGGAAACCCCGCCCCTTTGCCAGCCCTCCAGTAGCTAAAGGGAGGGCCCGTGTGATCCGCCCACTCGCGTTGGCCCCGCCCACTCGGTCCTGTCCTCCAATCCCCACCCCTGTCCGTCGACTAGTGGAAAACCAAATACTACCTACGCGTGCGGGTATTGTCTCAAAACAGGACCCATTCTCCCGGCGCTCGGAGGCAGAATCTTAAACTATTTCCCGGAATCTTTACCCATCCATGCGCAACGGCTCAGGGTCACCTCACCTTACAGCCTCTCCACCAGGGGCATAGATTTCAGCAATGTATCTAACTGCCTGAGATGTGCTCCCTACACCTTGATCTATCACGCGTTCCTACCAATCCCAACTTAAGCCTCAGCTCCGTAAAGATTTATTTGGCCAGTCCAGCTCACATGTATTCTTTTCTGAATTAGACCATCACTCGAACCTTCGCTGTCTTGTCTGTCCCACCGACAGGCTGTCAGCATTTACTTCTGTGTTGCTGTCTTTCTCACCAAAAGCAAGGGCACCTTGTGCTGTGTCCTCCACTGCCGCTAACCTGGTAAGGAGTGCCCGTGCCCCTGCCCTTCCTTTGGCACCTGTTACAGGTGACCTGTACGGTGCCTTGTGTCTGTTTTCTTTGTGTATCGCTTTGCCTCTAAACTTAATTGTCCTTAAGGGCAAAGATGCTGTCCTTTAGGGCAGCAATTAAGTTTTTCCTTCCATCCTTCATTTTAAAATACCTGCTGAGCGCTTGCTATGTGCAAGTACAGAGATGAAGCTGAACAAGACAGCTCAACACTATTTTCTCATAGAGTTTACATTCTAGAGTATGTATAGTAGAGGAAAAGCATCTGAAAAGGGAAAACTTTGGAAAGAAAAGCTCTCAGTGCCCTAGCAGCTAGGGCCTAGCTGGTTTGGCTCAGTGGATAGAGCCTCAGCTTGCGGACTCAAGGGTCCCAGGTTCGATTCCGGTCAAGGGCTTGTACCTTGGTTGTGGGCACATCCCCAGTAGGGAGTGTGCAGGAGGCAGCTGATCGATGTTTCTCTCTCATCCATGTTTCTAACCCTCTCTATCCCTCTCCCTTCCTCTCTGTAAAAAAAATCAATAAAATATATACATAAATAAAAGAAAAGCTCTCAGTAAACATTAGAAACCTGATCAATATTTGCTGATTAATTAAATCACTAAAAAGACCCCTGCTCACTTCAACTCTCACTTTTCCTCCAGTATTGTATGAGCACCATTAAAATGCATGATTTCAAGGGGTCTTTACAACAGCCTGCGTGGCAGGCAAGGCTTATATGAGCATTCCTGTATTTCGAATGAGAGAGCTGATTAAAGAGAGTTGTCCTAAGTGACAGAGTGAACTGGTGTCCTGGCTTCCAGGGTCCCAGGTCAGTGTTTTTGTTTTGCTCTGGGTTTTTTGTTTGTTTCTTACATGTCACACTGCCTATCATGACTAAAATACTCTAAAAGTCCAGTGTCCAAGAGTTTTTGTTTGGGGACTTCTTTTAGATTTACATCACTAGCTTGACTCAGACTAACACTGATATTATAAAGCCCCTGATATGTACCTTTTGCTGTATTCCTGACTGTTCCTGAAGGCAGGCACAGTGTTAGACATTCATTCATTCAACATTTATTTGTAGAGCACTTACCAACACCAGGCACTGTCCCAAAAGAAAACAAAGCCCCTGTTCTCCAGATGTTTACCTTCTAGGGCAGGAGCCTATAAAACTTTTTGACCAAAATACACAATAATTCACTCTAAATCGTGACCCAGCATATACACATTTATACATGCAACTGAGACAAATTTAAATGACCTTGTGCTTATCTTTCTATGCACAATGGGTGCACTGTGGTATTTTCTATTCTCTTCTATTTCTTTTTTTCCTTTTTTTTTTCAATTCTGGTTGTGATTTCACATCCCACTAACAAGTCAGGACTCACAGTTTGAAAAGCACTATTTATTAGTGGACTATTATACCCAGGGCCTTTGCAATCAGTTATCGGTGAGTAAATGAGTGAATAAATCCTTGGAGGTCACATCAGGCAAATCTTTTTCCCTGTATCCTAACTTTTCCCCAAATCGGATCTTAAACTAATTTCAGCCTAAAGCCTGAAACTGGAGAGAGAAGTCACTTATCTATCCCCACCCTTAGCCTGTGCTCAGTACCTCAGGAAATAAAGGAGTGAAACTAAGAAAGGAAACTTCCCTTATTTCTCTTTCTGAACCCTCAGTTAGGGACCCTGGGATTGTGCTGACTGTAGCAGCCCATGTCACTGAGAGTGTAGGATGTGAGTCCTAACAGCCCATTTCAATGAGCGTAGGAGGTGGATCCTAGCTCTGGTCCTACTGTGTCACCAACTGTGGGGCACGGCTACAGTGTTTGGACAGGTTCAAGCCTTGGACTGAGGAGAGGGCACAGTCCTCTCATTGCCACGTGCAAGTCCCAGCTTGGAGGTCAGAGCCTTCCCAGCACAATTATAGCCAACAGCTATAGCTGTAAGCTTGAACCTATGGTCCGAACACGTGGCCCCACGTGCCTGAGTGATAGAGTTCAGGTGCATGTAGTTGAGTAGGATTGAAACCCATGGGAATGTTGTAAACATCTTGATCACGCCCTTACTTTGCCTCGTGGCATCTGCTATAAAATAAAGACACGGCTTGTGGGCGCTGCCCATCAGGGGGGCAGCGTCCCACTGAGACCCAGCTTTCATTCTCTTGTCTGTCTTTTCTAAACCTTTCATCGCCCCCACTCAGGGTCATTGAATCAGGCTGAGCTGGCATGAGTATGCCATGGCCATGCCGGCTCCCCACAACCAAGTGACTTTGGTTCTCATCTATTCAGCTCCCCTTTATTCTCTACTAGGTAGGAATCTGATATTGTGCCAGCGATCTTACAGATATTATCCATGTCATGTCCCTAGCAGACTCCAAGGAAAGATGCAAGTAAGGGAACTGTGTTTCAGAGAGGTTAAGTAGCTAAACTAAATTCCACAGCTGCAGAGCCAGTATTCAAATGCAGGTTTGCTTGGCTTTACCAGCATTGTTTTTAACCTGCTTACATTGTTTAATCTGTTTATAGTGTTTGTAATCAGTTGCCTCACAAGGGTCTCCATTTCATCATCTGCCCCCCAAATCACACATTCCTTGTGTCACCTCCAGCTTTAAATCTAGGCTGCTTGAGGAAAGGAAAAGAGCAAAGGGAGCCTGAAAAGACAGAGGGGAAGTGAATAGAGCTGATAATTAAGTTGTAAATTCTGGTCAGGCCCTTACCAGGTGTTAAAAATTCAGATACCTCTACTGCAGTGGTTCTCAACCTTGGCTGCACATTAGAATCACCTGGGAATCTTTTTAAAATCCTAATTTCTGGGCCTCATCCTCCAGAAATTCTGTTTCTTTGTTATGGGGTGGGGCCACAACATTAGTAACAAAGAAACAGAATTTCCAGAGGATGAGGCCCAGAAATCAGGATTTTAAAAAGATTCCCAGGTGATTCTAATGTGCAGCCAAGGTTGAGAACCACCGCCCTAAGGCCTTTCCCCAAGTACCTGCTCCTCTGCTCTAGCCTTCCACTGGAACCACCCCCCCCAACCCTTCCAGGACCTCTCCGTGGTCCAGTGATTAAAGGGTTAAGTAACTCTTGACCCCGGGAAGCCCTCAGATTGGTCAGTACCTCCCCTGTAAGATGTTAGATATTTTGCTTATCACCCTGGGACCTGGGCATAGGGAAAACTCAATGAGATTACCAACGGAAATGGAAGGGTTGCAAGTCACTGCTCTCTCTGGCAGGTAGGGTTAACTAACAACTACTTTCTTAGACAGGAATCAAAAGCCATTCTATTCTCTTCATTTTCCCAGGCCTCCCAGTGGGATGAAGATGTTCATTTAGTCACTTACCAAACATCCTTTGAATTAATTTAACAAGTATTTATTGAGCACCTACCATGTGCCAAGCATTAGGGAAACAATAGTGAAGAAGTTCCTGCCCTCATGGAACTTAGTCTACCTAATAGGAAAGACAGAGAGGTCAACAGATAATCATAATATAGTGTGCTTAGTGCTGATACTAGGATAGCATGGGGTGTTCTGAAAACACCCAATCTTCTCTACTGGGCTCAGGGAAGGCTTCCTGCTGACAGTGATGTGAGATGAAATCTGAAGGGTGAGTAGAAGGAAAGCAAGTGAAGAGGGCTCCTCAAAGAGGGAACAGCTTATTCAAAGGCCTAGAGGTGAGAGAGCCTATGGAGAGGGAGGACATGGAAACAGTTCAGTGGAGCAAGGACTGGGAAGAGATGAAGCTGAAGAGGGAATCGGGAACCAGCATGGAAGATCCTATCTTAAGATATGGATTCTATCCTACAGGCTCAGGTCGGTCAGCCACTGAAGAATTTTAAGCAGAAAAGTAACATGATCACGCTTTTGTTTTAGAAAAACCTTTCTGGCTATAGAATGTAGAATAGATTCGAAAGAGCAAAAATAGAGGTGTGAGACCTAGCCAGTTTGGCTCAGTGGATAGAGCGTCGGCCTGCGGACTGAAGGGTGCCGGGTTTGATTCCGGTCAAGGGCACATACTTTGATTGCAGGCTCAATCCCTGGCCATGGTTGGGGCTCTTGCGGAAGGCAACCAATTGGTGTGTCTCTCTCACATTGATGTTTCTCTCTTTGTGTCTCTCCCCCTCCTTTGCACTCTCTCTAAAAATCAATGGGGAAATGTCCTCGGTTGAAAAATAACAAACAAAAAGAATGGAGGTGTGTCTGGGAGACCGTTTAGAATACCAACCTAGTAATTTAGGTGAGTAACAATGACAGACTGGCCTAGGGAAGTGGCAGTGGGGGTAGAAAGAAAGGGTGTGGAGAATTCCAAAAATATTTATTCTTTTTAACTTTTTAAATTGATTTTAAAGAGAGAGGAAGGGAGAAGGAGAGAAACATCAATGTGAGAAATAAACATCGACCTGGGAATTGAAACCATGACCTTTTGGTCTATGGGACAATGCTCCAACCAACTGAGCCATACCAGCCAAGGCAGATTCTAGAAATATTTAGGAAAGATAAACAAAGGGACTAATATTGGAATTAATGTTTTATTTAATTATTTAACAGGATTAATGTCAGGGATGAAAACTCCATAAAGTCAAAATACAATAACACATTGGAAAAGATATTTGCAATTTGTATCACAAAGGGCTAATCCCCCCTGTATATAAGGAACCCTGAGAAATCAGTGTATGACCAACCATTAGAAAAAGTAGCAAATGCCCTAGTCAGTGTTGCTTAGGTGGTTGGGCATCGTCCCATGCACCCAATGGTTGCTGGTTCAATTCAGGATCCGGGTACATGCCTGGGTTGTGGGCTAGATCCCCAGTGAGGGGCATGCATGCAGGAGGCAGCTGATGGATGTTTTGCTATCGCATTGATGTTTCTCTCTCTCCCTCTTCCTTCCTCTCTCTCTAAAATTCAATTTAAAAGTTATTTTAAAAATAAAAAGTAGCGCCCTAGTTGGTTTGACTCAGTGGATAGAGCATTGGCCTGTAGACTGACGGGTCCTGGTTTCGATTTCAGTCAAGGGTACATGCCTGGGTTGCGGGCTGATCGATGATTCTCTCTCATCATTGATGTTTCTCTCTCTCTCTCTCCCTCTCCCTTCCTCTCTGAAATCAATAAAAAAATAATAAATATATACATATATTATAAAAATAAAAAGTAGCAAATGACATTTACAGACAGTTCACAAAAAAGGAAATACAAATGGCTTCTAAACAGATGAAAAGATGTTCAACCTCACTCTTAATAAGAAGGCAAATTAAAACCACACAGATATCATTATCAGATTGGCAAAACTCCAAACATTTGCTAACTTTACTCTCTGTGCAGGGCTGTGGATAAGCAGACACTCTAATTTATTGATGGTGGGGCTGTAAATTGGTACAACTCCTATAAAGATACTTTGGCAATATCCATCAAAATTACAAATCACTATTCCCACTCCTAGTAATGATTTCTACAGATATATTTGCACTCATGAGAAACACTATCTATGAGACTGTTCACTGCAGCATTGTTTGTAATAGGAAAAAGTTAGAAATAGCCCACATGTCCATCAGTGGGGAACTAGTAACATAAATCTTAGTGCATCTATACATTTAAATACTATGTGACTGTAACAAAGAAAGAGAAAGCTCTCCGAAATATTTTTAAGTGAATAAAAAAGGTTGAGAACAGTGTATTTAGCATGATGCCTTTTGTATAAAAGGACAGGAAAACCAAGAATATTAATTAGTATTGGAGTAAAAAACATTTTCTGAAAGAATACACAAGGTACCTATAAATGTGGTTACCGGACCCTGGCCAACGTGGCTCAGTTGGTTGGAACGTCATCAGGGCACATACCAGGTTTCGGGCCCCAACCCCGGTCAGGGCACATATGGAAGGCAACCGATCAGTGCTCTCTTTCTTTCTCTCTCTCTCTCTCTCTCTCTCTCTCTCTCTCTCTCTCTCTCTCTCTCAAAAAATAATCAATAAACATATTCTCAGGTGAGAATTTTTTAAAAAGGAATGTATAGATTCATATAACAACATGCATAAACTCAATTATGCTGAGTGGAAGAAACCAGATTTTTAAAAACAGTGCAGACTTTAGGATTCCATTTATACAAAATTTTGGAAAATACGAACTAATCTATACTGATATAGAACAGATTGGCAGTTGCCCATGTAAATGAAGGGGAACTTTGGGGGGTATGGTCATGATCTGGATTGTGCTGGTTTCATGGGTGTGTTCATGTCAAAACTTACAAAACGGGGCCCTGGCCTGGGAGCTCAACTGGTTAGCAGTGGTCAGCAAACTGCGGCTCGCGAGCCACATGCGGTTCTTTGGCCCCTTGAGTGTGGCTCTTCCTAAGCCTTAGGAGTACCCTAATTAAGTTAATAACAATGTACCTACCTATATAGTTTAAGTTTAAAAAATTTGGCTCTCAAAAGAAATTTTAATTGCTGTACTGTTGATATTTGGCTCTGTTGACTAATGAGTTTGCCGACCACTGAGTTAGAGCATTGTCCCAATACACCAAGGTTGCCAGTTTGATCCCTGGTCAGGGTACATACAAGAATCAACCAATGAATGCATAAATAAGTGGAACAACAAATCAATGTTTCTCTCTCTCTCTCTCCCTTTCTCTCTCTAAAATCAATAAATTAAATAAAATTTTTAAAGTTACAAAGTTTCCCAGCCAGCGTTGCTCAGAGGTTGAGGGTCAACCTATGAACCAGGCGGTCAGGGTTTGATTTTCAGTCAGGGCACATGCCACGGTTGCAGGCTTAATCCCCAGTAGGGGGCGTACAGGAGGCAGCTGATCAGTGATTCTCCCTCATCACTGATGTTTCTATCTCTCCTCCCTTCCTCTCTGAAATCAATAAAAATATGTATTTTTAAAAGTTATGAAATTGTACATTTTAAACATGTGCAGTTTATTATATGTGGTTACACCTCAATAGAGGTGCTTTAAAAAATAGTGTGGGGATGAAGAAAGGGAAAAGCCCAGGATGATGGCTAATGAGCTCTTTTAATGTGGTTGGGCAAGACAGATGCTGAAAGGAAAATTACAGCAGAATGTGGTAGGTGCTACAGAGGCGGTGGGTAAACTGTGCTCTGAGGGCTCAGAGAACAAAGGTGCCTCTCTCTTCCTGTTGGGCCCCCTAGTTCCAGTTAATAAGACTTATTAGAGCTTTTTAAAGCACCTTTATTGAACACCTACTATGTGTTGTGCTCTTCACTTATGTAACTAGAAAAAAAACAAACCACCTATTTGCCAGCCCAAATTGGGAGGGTGGAGGTTGTGGAAGAACCCAATCAGGCTCTTTGAAGCAGCCTTTTCAAAGCTTTGGCTGGTCTTTGTGTAACTAAGGGAGCAAGGATTACAAGGTATATGACTCAGAAACGGACCCTCCTTTCTTATTCCTGGCAAGCCTTTGTAGGGCAGGCACTGACAGTGCTCTGCCTAATAGTGCGCGGGCCTAACTCCACTGTTGCTGGGCAGCCTAGTAAATCCTAGGGCAGCGTCTCTTCTTTTGGGGTTTTGATTAGTTTTTCTCAATGTGAAATCCCAAACCACCTGCATCTCTGCATCAGAATCATTTAGTGCTCCTGCAGGCCCCCTACTGGGGACGAACCCCACAACCCAGGCATGTGCCCTTGACTGGAAACGAACCCGGGACCCTTCAGTCCGAAGGCTGATGCTGATTCCATTCCCGGTCAGGGCACATGCCTTGGTTGTGGGCTCGATCCCTAGTGTGAGGCTTGCAGGAGGCAGATGATCAATGATTCTCTCTCATCACTGATGTTTCTATCTCTCTCTCCCTCTCCCTTCCTCTCTGAAATCAATAGAAACATATTAAAAAAACACACACACACAGTAAAGTAATGGAGTGATGCCAACACACATGAACATTCGCAGCTTTGGGGGTTGCGATTTCATTTTATTCTTCAAGGTGTGTGTGTGTGTGTGTGTGTGTGTGTGTGTGTGTGTGTGTTCCAAAGCTTGCTTACTTTCCAAAGAGGCACTCAGAAGAATAGAACCTCCTTTGCCTCAGGAGACTGGAAGGAGTCTGGACTTGGGGTGCCAGCCTCCCCTAGACAATTCTGCTGGATGGGCTGTGTGCCAGTGCTCACTGGGACACATGCACTTTGGCATCTTATCCCTGCTCCCCCCTGCACACTCATCTCTTGCGGACTGTCATATTTGGAAAGTATACTTGTGGGGATAGCTGAGGAACCAGAGGGAGGAAGGACCTGGGCTTCCCTCAAAGGAGTGTAGGTTTGGAGGAGGAGTCCCTCGGGAGGGAAGCAGACCTAAGAACATGCTAAGCTCCAGTTCATCCATGAAAGGACCTGACCCCTTAATAACGATTGAACTTCTTAGCTGTTTTACACGTGGGTTATAGAGAAAGTTAAAAACCAAAGTTTTAATGTTTTCCCTTAGTCATAGAATTTGTTTTACTTTTCCTCCAACCCTTCAGTCAAGTATAACCTTATGTAGTCACTAAAGGCCCGATGCATGAAATTCGTGCAAGGGGCTCGGCCTCGCAGCCCCAGCTTCGTCCGGAAGGTCGTCCAGACGGTCATTCTGCTGTTTGGTCTGATTAGCATATTAGCTCTTTATTATATAGGATGTTAGGGAGAATTCACAGCTGTGCCCCATTGAGAATATAGATGTATTTCATTCAGAGGAACCAAGAGATCTAGGCTGGGGCTAGCAGCCAAGTGAGTGGCCCAGGACAGAATGAAACAGTCAAGCAGAAGACCTAGGTCCTAGGGCAGCCGTGGGCAAAGTACGGCCCGCGGGGCCGGATCCGGCCCGTTTGAAATGAATAAAACTAAAAAAAAAAAAAGACCGTACCCTTTTATGTAATGATGTTTACTTTGAATTTATATTAGTTCACACAAACACTCCATCCATGCTTTTGTTCCGGCCCTCCGGTCCAGTTTAAGAACCCATTGTGGCCCTCGAGTCAAAAAGTTTGCCCACCCCTGTCCTAGGGGATAGGCCTGAAAGGAACCTTGTTTCCCATTCCACGTCCCCAAATATACTAGAGAGAGGTAACCCTTAAATGGAGGAAAATGCGGACACTTGGGTTTCATATATATTATCTCATCCAACACTTAAAAAACCCTAGGCGTGTTAGTCCCGTTTTATAAATGGGAAACTATGGCTTAAAGAGGCTAACGTGCTCTAGTTACACAGCTAGTAAGTGGCCACGGCCAGATGGGAACCTAGGTCTCTGGATCTGACTGGATTATAAGTCTCCTGCTTGTTCCTGTGGCAGTGGCGGGTGGCAGACATGGCAGTTCACAGCCTGCCCATGCACGAGGGACATTTGTTACTCTTTAGTCTATAGAACTTCGTATTATTTGATGCTATCACGCCTACATTGCTTCTGTAGTTCACGAAAATAATAAAGCTATAAAAAAGGGAAAACAATAAAATCAATGGTTCATGGAAAACATTGTGAAATGCTTCTATTTTAGGAACGGTGGGTTTTATCATCCAGAGGACTTAGGAAGATGGAATATAAAGAACGTGAAATGCCAAAGAAAATTTAGGTTCTGGTCCTGGTCTGTTCCTCACCAGCTGGTTGGCCTTAGACAAATCATTTACCTCGCTGACCCTCAGTTTTCTCATCCTGAAACATATTCCTACCTCACGGATTTGTGAAGGTCAAATGGGAAGATAAATACGTCTTCAACTGTAGAATGCAACCTCTGTCCTAGTTAATATAAGCATTGACGCTGTCATATTTGCTGAAGCTGCCCTTTGTTGCAAGGAAGGGGACCCCCTGGTGGCTTCCGGGGCACACTCCCTGTGGAAGCAGGAGTCAGGGGCCTTTAGCCACGTTAAATGGATGGCGGTTGGTTCTGCCAATTTACTTCCTACTCCAAGCTTTCTTCCCCTTTTACCTACACATCTGCGTGTCAGGAATAAATTCTTCCTCCCTACAATGTCATTTTTTGATGGAAACTTCCAGACCAACTCAGATAGGAGGAAGGAGGGGGGAGGACAAAAGCCCACATTTCTTCAGCGTTTCAATCAACAACCTCATTTTCTTCTAACAGTTGAAGTGAACTTCTTATGAATAATGGATGACAGCCTGATGAATATGCACACAGCCTATTATGCCTGTGAGGTTTGGTAAATAATTTATGAGCTAAAATGTTCCTCACCTTGTTACTGTACAAAAGTTATGAAAAGAAAACCATATTTACCCTTTGAGCTGGTAGGGTGATCTGTCAGAGTGACAGCAGCCCAGCATATACCTTTACATCATGGCTAAAATGAAATACAAGAAAATACATGCATTTCAGGGTGGGAGGTCTGTAAAAAGAGGAACATGCACAGTCACACTCCCGGTCACGTACAAGTTTTCAAAAACTCTGGCTTCTCATCATGAAATATCTCTGGATTGTTAACAGCACTCAGGGGCCTCCTTCATGGTCCATTCTCCTCACAAGGACTTTGATATGACCAGTCAAGACGGACTACAGCTTCCTTGTTTTATCAACACTGACTAACCACAACGAGCCATAACATTATAAAATGTAAGTCACCAGTTTTTTTTTATTTTTATTTTTTGTAATTCTAAAAGCTTTCGGAGCGAACAAGCAGATAACAAACACATGGGGGATAAAAACAACGACAAAAACTGGCTGGAGAAGCACTTGGAAATGTATTCCTCTCCTTCCTCCCCTCACAGCTGAGAGTTCTTTCCTGCTGACCAACCTGACTCCCTGCTGTACCATCCTTCCGCTCACTCCCACCTGCCCAAGCCTCAGTCCCTTAGCAACAGCAGCGATGCCTCTAGTCTGGTGACTGGAGCGGAGGAGGAGCAAGATTAACTGTGGAGATAAGGAAGGTGTTTGGGAAAATATGCATAGAGCCTGGGGAAATGTGGGTGCTCCACGACAGGTTTTGAAGATCTGGGACTGGGTCAGTTCTCCAGCCAGGGAAGTAAGGACCCTCGGGATTATCTGCTTCCATTCCTAGAGATTTCTAGGAATAAAATACGTGCCAAGGCACACTAACTGTTAAAAGACCATCCCTGATAAGCTGGGTGCTTGGAGGTCAGGCAGAAGAGGAAACAGAAGGCTGTCCCACATCTGTGGGATAAACCAATACATTCCCAGGAAACAGAATGAATGGCCGACAAACAAATTACGTAATGAAGTTATTGGAACAATGATGCAATTAAAATAATAATATTATTAGAACAATGTATTATTCAAGAAGGCATCTTGGAGGAGGTCAATCTTGATAGAGTTTGCAAAGAAAGAAGGGACCCAATGAAATAGAAAGATTAGGGGGTATATATAGCCAGGCCAGTCTGATCTGGGCCATGCCTATCTTCCCAGCCTCCTTCTGTGCTGTCACTCGCTGTGCTCCAGCCACATTGTCAGCCTCTGTTTCTTGAACACCAAGTTCTTTCCTGCCTCATTGTCTCTGTTCCTTCTGCCTCCTGCTTATTCTTTCAAACTTTGCCCTAAATACTCATGACTTCCTCAGAGGTCTTCCCTGCCCCCCAGTGTTAATCTCTCTCACATCACCTTCTTGTCTTCTTAATTATCATGTATAATGATATATTTATGTGTGTTGTGCTTTTTTTGTTTGTTTAATGTCTATTTTTCCAGCAAACTATAAATTCCACTGGACACTTAGAAGCCAGCCCATTATCTGGCACATGGTAGATAATAAATATTTGTAGGCTCAAAGGAGTGGGAGTCAAGGAGAAAAAGAAATTGTGCTGGGTTGAGGATACTGCTGAAGAGTTGGATTTGGCATGAGAAACAGAGGGAAGCCACCAGTGAGTGACATCTTCTCCCTACACAAATCGTAATGTACACTTCGAGGAATTTTTATATTATACATGTAATTACCACCCACAATAAGATACAAAGCATTTCCAACACCTGAGAAGATTTGTGGTCATGGAAATATTTATATTTTGACTCTTTTCTGATTATAAAATATATTATTATTCCAAAAAGATTATATTGCAATCATGCAACAACAACAACAGAAAGATTGTATTACAAGTATTGGTGAGGGTGTGGGACAACTAGAACTCTCATAGGTTACTAGCAAGGACATGAATTGCTTCAAACATTTTGGAAAACTATTTAGCAGTATCTACAAAAGCGAAACTAAAACCCCAAGTCTAGCAATTCCACTCCTCAGCATTTACCCAGGAGAAATAAGTGCATATATCGGGTGTCCCAAAAAATGTATAAACACTTTGAATAATTACAAAGGCAGTGTTTATTAAAATACATTTTATTTTCAAAATTGAGCTATCTGCTGTTAAAGAGTGTATACATTTTGGGGGGACACCCTGTATTTACCAAAAGACTTGTACAAGAATGTTCATAGCAGTTTTATTCATAAAAGATAAAAACAGGAACAACCCAAATGCCCACCAATAGTAGGATGGATAAATTGGAGCATAATTACACAATGAAATATATATAGCAATAAAAAAGTAACAAGTAATACTGCTGGACCCAACAACATGGATGAATCTGAAAAACATCTGTTGAGCGACAGAAGCCAGACACAGAGGACATACTGTCTGATTCCATTTATATGAAGTTCAAGAACCAGCAAAACTAATTTGTGGTGATTGAAATCAGAACAGTAGTCACTGGTCGTCTATCAGCTCTCAAGAAGCACAAGGGAGCCTTGTCAGGTGTTGGAAATGCTTTGTATCTTATTGTGGGTGGTAATTACATGTATAATATAAAAATTCCTCAAAGTGTACATTTACGATTCGTGTACTTTAGTGGGTGTATGTCATGCCCCAATTAAAAAAAATTAAATAAAAAAGTAATATTCACAGAAATGTATACAATATAAATTAAAGATTTCCTTTTCCCAAATAAAACCACAATTAACATTTTGGTGTATGCCTCCTTGAACCCCTTTGAACACATCCATTTCTTTCTTCACACAAGCCCTGATAGCCATGCCATCCAAGGCATCGGATCTGTGTGCGGCACCAAACCAAGTCACATAGCCTAAGGGTTTCTGCCTTCACGGTGACTACGTTCACTAGCAATACTGGCACCCTTCACATAAAGCAGTGGTTCTCAACCTTCCTAACGCCGTGACCCTTTCAGTTCCTCATGTTGTGGTGACCCCCAATTTCATTGTTACAAATTGAACATAATTAAAGCATAGTGATTAACCACAAAAACAATATGTGATTATATATGTGTTTTCCGATGGTCTTAGGCGACCCCTGTGAAAGGGTCCTTCGACCCCCAAAGGGGTCGCGACCCACAGGTTGAGAACCGCTGACATAAAGAGTGGTAGGAAATACAGAAGTGAGTTAAGTCCTAACCTGTGCTGTCGAGGAATTTACAGTCTTGGGGGCAGGACTACAGACCAAACAAAACCCCCGGGAGCTATAATATTCTAGAGCCCTCCTGGGGTGGGGAAGCCCGCAGGACCTGGGTCCCCCGCCCCCAGTGGAATGAGGCTCTGCTCCGAAGTTTCGGCGCTGGGGGAATATGTCTGAGTTCCCGCTCCTGTTTCCCAGCGGGGTCCCGCCTGGGGCTTGGGAATGGACATGAACTTGACTTTCAACCCTGCGAAGGGCGGATGACTAACCCGCGGAGGGAAAGGCGGCTGCTGGGAGTCATCGCCGTCGCCGCCCCATCCCAGGCTTCAGGGATGTGGCTTAGGGTCCCGGCCGGACCCCGGGCTCCCGCTCCACGCTCGCACCTTCCAAAAGGAAACGACCTCCAGCGGGACCTCGAGGGGCTGCCTGACCCGCCGCACCGACCCTCCGCTCCTGTCCCGGGAGCGAGCCTGCGGGGCCCCGGCGTGGCTAGCGGCTGAGGCTCCCGCCCCCGGCCCCCCCCCC
>NW_005871208.1:128729-133295 GCF_000147115.1 Myotis lucifugus | reverse complement strand
GGCGCCGGGATGCTGGGCCTGGCGGCGGGAGCCCTGGGAGTGGGACCGCGCGCGGCCGCCGCCTGGGGCCGCAGAGCCCGGGGCTCGCCCTCGCTCGTCCGCGGACCGGCGGGCCGCGGGAGGGGAGGGGCGGCCGCCAGGTGGACCTCGCAGGGAGCTGGCCCCGGGCCCCTCCCGGCTTCTGCCCCTAGAGCCCGGGCTGGGTACAGACCCTCCCGGACGCTCTGTACACAGACCCCGGGCGACAGAGCGGGTCCGCGCCCCGCGGGAGAACCGGACGCCTGGGTCCCCGGCGGTGACGGTGCCGAGGCGGCCAAGACGACCCGGGAGGACCGGTGGCACTCAGGGTTAGGGACCTGGCGGCGTTGCTGGAAGGGTGGAGGAGGGAGGGAGTACTTCATAAATATTTAATAATATTATTATTATTAATAAATCGTCATAATCATGGGCCCCGTCTGCGTTCCCTGGGCACGCTCACCTGGCAAGGCCACGGGAGCCTCCAGGTGCCTCGTAACCTCCGCTGTAGCGCTGGGATTCCTCACTCAGCCGGGCTGGGAGCTGCCAGCCTGCACCGAGCAGCCTCAGCTGCGGGGCGGGGGAAGTCAGACGCCGTCAGGAAGCCTTCCCGGGCAGGTGAAGGAAGTTCTTGCAGAGATTTTAGCCTCTTCTGCTCTTTCGGAGTCCTTGTTCCAAAAGTAGAGGGCTGGTCCTCCATTGTTCCTGGACATTTGTCCCTCCACTCGTCTTGGTAGGCTAAGGTAGCCAATATTGACAAGCAGGGCCTTCTGAGGGCTAATTCCATGTAGGATTCCATTTTGGTTGAAGTACTGGTGCTCAGGGTGATATTTCTGTGACCAGGTACTTCTTTGCATATCAGCGGGAGAACTTCATTCATTGGTTCACTGGTCCAACAAAAATACCTACTATGTGCCACACTCGGAACAATATAGATAGAACTTCCTCTGTCGTGGAATTTTCATGCTAGTTTGGGGGGACAGGCAGATCATAAACATGAAAACAAACACGATAATGTGATGAGATGTGTGTGTGAGATGGGCTATTTCTTCTCTTGGAGGTACTACCTGGCAATTAAGAAAAAGTCAGAAAAATTTGCTTCTCTAAGGGCAAGGAGCACAGGATTAGATCATACTCCCCTCCCCAAGATTTACTCACTATAAAGTCATAATAGTAATTTTTTACATTTTTAAATAAAACTTTACAGTTAAAAACATTTTTATATGCATGCTTTACTTCAATTAAAAAGAATAGCAATAGCCCAGCCGGTGTGCTCAGTGGTTGAGCGTCGACATATGACCCAGGAGGTCACTGTTCCATTCCCAGTCAGGTCACATACCTGGGTTTCGGGCACCATGTCCAGTGGGGGTGTGTAGGAGGCAGCCGATTAGTGATTTTCTCTCATCATTGATGTTTCTATCTCTTTCTCCCTCTCCCTTGCTCTCTGAAATCAATAAAAATATATTTTTTAAAAATAGCAATAGCCCTGGATGGTGTTCTCAGTGGTTAGAGCATCGGCCTAAGCACTGAAGGGTCAGGGTTGTTTTGTTTGTTTTAATCCTCACCTGAGGATATTTTTCCATTGATTTTTTTAGAGAGAGGAAAGAGGCGCGGGGGTGGGGGGGAGAGGGAGAAAGAGAGAAACATCAATCCCGAGACCCTTTGGTTCAAGGACCGATGCTCTAACAACTGAGAATAACAGCCAGGGCAAGGATCACAGGTTTGATTCCCGGTCGAGGGCATGTACCTGGGCTGCAGGTTTGATCTATGCCCAGGTCAGGGTGGAGTGCCTTCAGTAGGCAACTGATTGATGTGCCTCTCTCACAGTGATATTTCTCGCTCTCGCTCTCTTCCCCCCTCCCTGGGTGAGGATTAACAAAATAATAATAATAGCAATAACAATTACATAGTGTTTGCTGTGTGTCAGGCCCTGTTCTAAGTGCCTTACATAAATGTTATCCATTTAATCCTCACAATAATCCATGAGATGAGTAGTATAATTTAGCCCCATTTGACAGAGAAGGAAACTGAGGCTTAGAGGGGGTTATCTGAGGCAGAAGCAGTACTCAACTTGACTCTTCTACCTTTAAACCCAAGCCCTTTCTGTGTCAAAATGAGTTTCAGTGAGGCCACAAAGGGAGTGATACCAGGGAGAAACTGGCCAAGGGAGGGAAGGCTTGGGAATGAGGAACAGGACAGGCACATTCGGAGGGGTTAAGTGTGATCAAGGTTCTCTAGAAATACTACTTTGAAATCACTTTAGATAGCCCTAGTACTGGGAATGGGGGCAAAATATGAAATAGGACAATAGGACATGTTTTGAGGAAAGAAGTAGGAAATATGAGGAGGCTAAGTGATATGATTTGACCTGACCGGGAATCAAACTATGACCTCCTGGTTCATAGGTTGACACTTAACCACTGAGCCACGCTGGCCAGGCTGATTTTATTTCTTAATTTATATTTTAATATATCTCCTAAATTTATGATGTCTTAATTATTTTATATTCATTAGCTCCCTGGTATGTACCAGGTATTATACTAGGCACTGGGATATGGTGATAAGTGGACATGACTTCTTGGAGCTTACAATCTAGTGGGGCAACAGACTTACGTTTTATATTTTTCACATTGCATTTGCCCCCCTCCCTTCACTTTGCCTGGGGTGAATCAAGTTTGGGCCCAAGGGAAAGGGGGCAGAAGGATAAACTAAACCTAAATTTGTCCTTATAAAACTAGTCTTTACTGTTTGACTATGTAGGTCTAAGATTACAAATGGTATGCTCAATGAGGGGAAATAAAGTTGTTCACTACTTCCCTGCCTTTTCTCCTTTCTCTTCTTTCTGGCCTGTGTGGGCCTAGCCAGTCTGTCAACAGCTCGGCAAGCCATTATCTCTGCCTGTGGATCCAGGGTCTGAGGGGGAGGGTCTGGAGCAGAACTGAGAGCTTGCTGGGTCCCAATAAACTATCAGTGATTTATTATCAAATATATATATATATATACATACATACATACATACACACACATATACATACATACATACATACACAAACACACTAGTGACCCGGTACATGAATTTATGTACATTGAAAGGAAATTAATTAGAAGGTGGCCAGCAGGGCGGGACTGGGCAAGACGGCCAAACATGCCCTGGAGCCAATGGTCAGCCGCACCTGGGTGGCGCTGCGGCTCAAAGGGCATCTGTGGAGTGAGCGGGGTTCCTCCGGAGGTGGGGTCCCGTGGCCTGGTGGAATTGTTTGCACGGCCCTGCAAGGAATCGGGCTCCCTCCTCTTTGGTTCCGGGGTGCATCACCCAAGAACCTCTTCTGCCAAGTCACTGCAGCTCAGCAGCTCCTGCGTTGAGCGTCTGCCCCCTGATGGTCAGTGCGCATCATACCTACTGGACCGTCCGTCGGTTGCTTAGTCTTTTATCTACACTAATAATAGACAAATATGTAAATTGACCATACCTCCATGACGCCCACACAGCCAATCAGGAGGGAATATGCAAATTAGCAGGACAAAGATGGCAGTGGCCATGGAGCCAGCCAGAGCAGACAGGAGGCTAGGGTCGCCCCCAGCGATGGAGGAAACCAAGCTTCCTACCTGCCTGGGCCAGCCACCGAAGGATGAGCCTGTGGGCTGCGGCCAAAGAGCAGGCTGGAGCCAGTGGGAGGCTTGGGTCGCCCCCAGCGGTGGAGGAAGCTTGGCTTCTTCCATTGCTGGGGGCGACCCAAACTTCCTGCCGGCCCTGGCTGGCCGCTGAAGGAGGGGCCTGTGGGCAGTGGCCACAGAGCCGGCCAGAGCATGCAGGAGGCTTGCGTCGCCCTGGCTGGCCACCGAAGGAGGGGCCTGCAAATGGCCCTCAGCCCCTCACCCAGGCTGGCCACACCACCATCGGGGTGAGGGTCCCCACTGGGGGGCGTGGCCAGCCTGAAAACAGCCCTCAGCCTTTTACCCAGGCTGGCCACGCCCCCATGGGGTGAGGGTCCCCGCTGGGGGGCATGGCCAGCCTGCAAACAGCCATCAGCCCCTCACCCAGGCTGGCCAGGCACCCCAGCAGGGACCCCCCCTTGAAGGGGGGTGTGGCCAGCCTGAAAACGGCCCTCAGCCCCTCAACCAGGCTGGCCACACCCCCCCCAGCGGGGACCCTCACCCCCATGGGGGTGTGGCTGGCCCTGCAGACTGCCCCAGCCCCTTGTCCAGGCCAGCACCATCCCTAGTGGGGACCCCCACCCCCAATGGGAGCATGGTCGGCCTGAAAACCACCACAGGCCCCTCGCCCAGGCTGCCCCGTCCCCCCAAGGGAACCCCCACCCTGATCCGGGACACCCTTCAGGGCAAACCAGCCAGCCCCAACCCGTGCACCAGTCCTCTATCTAAACTAATAAAAGGGTAATATGCTAATTAGACAGGGAGACCTTCCAGGAGATCTTCCGGACATTCTTCTGGACAAAGCCATGGTGGCGGGGCCGAGGTAGAGGCAGTTAGGGGCCAAGAGGGGAAGGCAGTTGTGGGTGATCAGGCCAGTGGGGAGGGCAGTTGGGGCGA
>NW_005871208.1:69508-128629 GCF_000147115.1 Myotis lucifugus | reverse complement strand
TTGGTGATAGTCACACAGATAAAACCTTATTATTTACCTCATTCTTTCCACCCCCCACACAAGAATATACTAAAATTTTCTTTTTTTTTTTTTTTTTTTTTAAATGAGGGCAAGCAGGCCGGCGGGAGGAGCAGCTGGGGGCGAGCAGGCTGGCAGACAGAGTGGTTAGGGGCAATCAGACAGGCAGGCAGGTGAGCGGTTAGGAGACAGCAGTCCCAGATTGCGAGAGGGATGTCTGACTGCCAGTTTAGGCCCGATGGGATCGGTCCTAAACCGTCAGTGGGACATCCCCTGAGGGGTCCCAGATTGGAGAGGGTGCAGGCCGGGCTGAGGGACACCACCACCCCCACCCCCCCACCCCACCCCCACCCCCGTGCACAAATTTCGTGCACCGGACCACTAATATATATATTTGTTTAAACTATCAGTGATGATTATTCTTCAACAGTTGGGAAGGGAAGTCTGTGTCCCGGGGCCAGAAATGAAGAAGGGTAGGAGGACATACAGAAAGTCCATTAGGCAATGACAACTTGAAAGAGGTGGCACCTGCCTGGAGTCTGGTGACTTAAGAACAGGACAAGTAATACTTGTCTGCAGAAGGGCGTGTGGTGTTTCTTCACGCTAGATACCAAAGCTGTGTAGACCAGGGTAGTAGTGATAAGAAATGGGGGGATTCTGGGCATATTGGAAGGGAGAGCCAGCAAGATTTGCTGAAGGAATAAGCATGAGATAAAGGAGAAAGCAAGGATGATGGCAAGGTTTCTGGCCTGAGCATCTGGAAGGATAAAGCTGCCATTTGCTGAGATGGGAAAAGCAGCATGCAGGTGGAGCAGATTTGGGGTGGAAATTAGGAGTTTGGTTTTGAACTTGTTGAGTATGAGATGACATGAGCAAACAGTAGGCCATTGGACATATGAGTCTAAAGTTCCCAGGTGAGGTCCAAACAAGATTTAGACTTGGTTGGTTGTCAGACTGGGGAAGAGGGGAAGATTGGATTGTCTGCCCCATTCGGCTCAGCCCCAGCTACCAGTCTATACCTATCTCTTGCTTCCTGTCCTATGGTCTGTTTGAATTGCAGCTGTGCAGAAGGTAAGTGGGTGCACAATTTAAATGTAAAAGTGGTGTGGAGCTGAAGAGATTGATGTCTACAAACAGCCTAGCCTGTGAGAATTATATATAAAATGTGAAAGGTAATTTCCCATAAAAAAAATGTGACTTTCTACCAATTGAATACTGCTAAAACTAATTTCAGCTCAAGCAGCCATTCTTCGGACTCAACTAATTTCATGCAGAGTGCCTCCACTCCCAAAAATGACTGGATAATGAGAAGGTGTTTTACACCTGGAAGACCTCAACCACATTAAGTGTTAAGGGAGTGAGTAAAACCACAGAAATGAGTCTGAATTAAGTTCCATTTCCCTCTCCATGGCACAAGATTCTTCATACATAAAATTTCATACCTGAAACACATGCCACTCTAGAACAGGGGAAAAGGACCACACAAACTTCATTGGGTATCCCCTCTGTGCATCCTCTACCACTCTGTACTCATCTACCTGACACTGGAAACATACTTTTTATATCCTTGACTCCCATATAGACTGTAGGCGGTGGCAACCTCATCTCCTCCTCCTCCTGCTCCTCCTCCCCCTTCTCCTCCTCCTCCTCCTCCTTTTACTCCTCCTCCTCCTTCCCCCCCTCCTCCTTCTTCTCCTCTCATCCTCATCCTTTTTCTTCTTCTATTTGTAATAAGAGAACGTTTATTTTGAAAGTCACAGAGGTAGAAGTGAGCTGTGGAAGGAATGGGCTCAAGAAACAAGTTATGTTGGGGTCCAACCCCAGCAGGTCCAGGGGTCCCCAAAGGTGTGGACGGAGTTGGCGAAGAAGGAATGACACAGAGGCAGCGTTCAGTTGATCAGCATGGTTGGGTTCTCTTGCCTGGTTCTCCAGCCAGGTTTTGTCCAGGTTCTCTTCAGGTTCTCCAGCCAGGTTCTATCCAGGTTCTCCAGCCAGGTTCTGTATTTTATTGTCTTGTTACATCTGTATTTATACCAGTTGATTTTAATCCTATCAATTTCTATTCCAAAGGTTAGGGTGTTTCTTATCTTCATTCCAGGGAGTAAAGATTATGTAGCTTAAGGGTGATTGTTTGTAGTTAAAGTGATTAACTACCCGCCTGGCATTTAGTTAAGGGGTTTTATTCCCTCCCTAACTTCAGGGAAAAATCCCTACCTGGGGAAACAACCTTTCTCAGAGAGGTGACCTTGGTTAAAACACATAGCACCAAGAAGGTGAGCAAACATATTAAGAACAGTATGCCATATACGCCCGGTCCCTTGAAACATATGCTGTGCAGATGTTTCTTCCCTGCAGCGACTGTGTCAAGCAGCAAGGATGGACTGGCTTCCGGCAAAGTTACACAGGCCAAAGAAAGGCCCTTGGAGCTTAGGAGAGAGTAAGGCCTGGCACCTTGGGTGGTGGGGAAGGGGAAGTAGAGGGGAAGGAAAAAGGTGCTGCTGAGCTCTGGGGAGGGAGAGCTGCTAGACCAGTGGTTCTCAACCTTGGCTGCACATTAGAATCATCTGGGAATCTTCTTAAAATCCTGATTTCTGGGCCTCATGTGCAGCCAAGGTTGAGAACCACTGCGCTAGACTGTAGGCTTCTTGACAGAGCTAGGAAAGTTTCCCCCCTATTGTATCCCCAGCACCCAGCACACAGTAGCCACTGAAATATCTGTTAAATAAATGAAGGACAAAGCATTTCAGGATTTTTTCTAATATGATCTTGGGCTGTTTTAGGGGGTTCTGATTTGTTTGAGATTTCCCAATGCTCCTCTGGGTGTTTGGAGTGTTGCCCTAAGCCTAAAGCAGTTCCTCAAAGAAAATTCGTCTCAGTCCCCTCCACTGGAAGTGCTGATGGCCCTGGACCGCTGGGGTTTTCCTTTGTGGGCAAATGCCTCAGCACTGCAGTTCCTTTCCCCTGAGGTTTCAGGCATTTCTAGGTATTGGCACAGGAAAGCCAGGAATCGGTGAGCCATCTGTTAGCCAAGCAAGGTGCCTTGCCAGATTTGCTTCAGGGGTTTTCAAACGCAACTCACTGGAGAAAGAAAGCAAAGGAGCAGGCTCTGGGTGGGCCCTGGCTCCCTCTCAGCTTCAACCAGAATTGCCCAAATTATTTTTTATCATTATTGAAAATCGTAAATATTTATTTAAATGTTGTTTTCTTTGGCAACTTTATTCAAAATACTAAATTTTCATTTTAAAATTTGGTTTATATAACAGAGTGCCTAAATTGATGACCGTTCACCATTTTAAAAATGGTGAATTTTATGTTATACTAGAGGCCCAATGCATGAAATTCATGCAAGGGGCTCGGCCCTCGCAGCTGTGGCAGCTTGCCTCGGCGGCTTGCCTCAGCCCTCGCAGCCCTGGCTTGTCCGGAAGGTTGTTCAGCTGTCCAGTCTAATTAGCATATTACACTTTTATTATTATAGATGGATTTTATCTCATTCAATAAAAACACAAAAAAGTAAAACAAACAAATGATGCAGAGATGAAAGAGGAGGGTGAAGGGAAAGGTGAGGAATCCAGAACACTTCTCTGAGCTTAGTTTCCTCATCTATATGGTGATAATAATGTCGCCAGCCCCCAACTGGCATGAGTAATACATGACTTCGTTACATAAAACGCTTATTAGCACAGTAGGCACTCAAAATAAATGTTAATTGTCTTTTCTATATAAGTGTCCAAACACATCTGTCCCCTTTATTACCTTTATTTCTTATGACTGTATGGTTTGTGGCTCCAGCCAGACAACCTGTTCGTACAAGGGCTTCTCCCACTCCACTGCGTTCGGCAGGCTGCGCTGCCGTCTGGGATGCTGTCCTGCCTCCAGTGGGAAAGCCCAGTCCTTGGGCCACAGCCACAAGATCACCTGAGAGCTGATTCCGTGGGTCCCACCTGCTGGGTCAGGCTCTCTGGGATGTTTATTCTGGGTGAATCCAGGCCTGTGTTTTTGTAATAAGTGCTCCAGTGCTGATCGTGCACATTGAAGTTTGAGATTAATGTTTTTGTTTGTTTTGTTTTAAACATGTTTTTATTGATTTTTTAGAGAGGAAGAGAGAGGGGGAGAGAGAGAGAGAGAGAGAGAGAGAGAGAGAGATCGATTGGCTGCCTCCTGCATGCCCCCTACTGGAGATTATTGAGCCTGCAACCCTGGAATGTGCCCTGAGCAGGATTCGAACCAGTGACCTCTTGATGCATGGGACAATGCTCAATCCACTGAGCCACACTGGCCAGGCGAGACTAATGTTTTAATGTATTCCTGTCTTGACCCTCTCTTCCAGGAGGTCTGCTCAGACTCCTCCCCTGAGAAGCACTCCGACACCCAGAGTGCTCCTTATCCAGGTCTGAGGTTCTGAGTGTCTGGGTCAGAGTTACTTTAGGTTCCACTGAGTCTTCTCTCTCCCAATGGATGGGGGAACACCCAGGGACAATATCTGGCCCTTCTCTCGTCACCCTGGTTCTTCTTCCTTCCCACCTCCCTGAGTGTAGGTTCTCCTGGGAAGCTGTAGGAAGCAAGACACTTTATTTGTAAAGTCCTTAGAATACTTTCCGTCTACAAATACTTGAGAGAACTTAGCTTCTTCTTTTCCTACCATTCTACTTAGGACTTTTTGCAATGGTGTGGAATTTGTACGACTGTGTCATATCAGCCTTTGCTTTTCCCATACCATTTCACCCCACAGGGCGTGCTAGGTGTTGGCTGGTCCCCACCCCACCCTGACAAGTGACCATGGACCCAGGAGTTGGCCCAGAGTCATCTCTCACCGTCAATGAGCAGGTATCTTCTGGGGCAGGAAGAGGTGGGGGAGTGAGGTTGATGGACCAAGGGGTGTGGGGAAGTAGGAAGACCCCATAAAGCCCCTCATTATCTGTTTCTTTCTTTTTTTAAAAAAAATTTTTTTAAAATATATTTTATTGGTTTTTTACAGAGAGGAAGGGAGAGGGATAGAGAGTTAGAAACATCGATCAGCTGCCTCCTGCACACTCCCTACTGGGGATGTGCCCGCAACCAAGTTACATGCCCTTGACCGGAATCGAACCTGGGACCCTTGAGTCCGCAGGCTGACACTCTATCCACTGAGCCAAACCGGTTAGGGCTCATTGTCTGTTTCTTACCAAAGTACATGGTCAGTTCACCTGACCAGGTTTAGTTACCAGTTAGGATTTCTCAGGGGCTTAATTTGGGAATGTAAGCCGTGACTTTATTATTTTTTTAAAATATATTTTTATTGATTTCAGAGAGGAAGGGAGAGGGAGAGAGAGAGATAGAAACATCAATGATAAGAGAGAATCACTGATCGGCTGCCTCTTGCACACCCGCCACTGGGGATTGAGCCCAAAACCCAGGCATGTGCCCTCGACCGGAATTGAACCTGGGACCCTTCAGTCCACAGGCTGATGCACTCTATCCACTGAGCAAAACTGGCTACAGGTTTTTTTTTTATAGATTTTTTTTATTGATTTCAGAGAGAGGAAGGGGGAAGGAGAGAGAGAAACATCAATGATGAGAGAGAATCATTGATCAGCTGCCCCTTGCACATCCCCTACTGGAGATCAAGCCCACAACCCAGGAATTGAACCCCGACCTCCTGCTTCATGATTCGATGCTCAACCACTGAGCCACTCCAGCCAGACTAAGCTGTGATCTTAAAAAGTGAAATTAAAATGTACAAATATGTATAATCTTACATGGAGAAATATTTGGACATTGGGTAATTTGCTCTTATTTCTTTCTTTTCCTGTGTTTTTCTTTTGTTTGCTTTTTTTGGGGGGAGGTAATTTGCTCTTAGTATTTTTTCTTGCTTATATATTTTTTCTAATTTTTCTACAATGACCATTTATTACTTATGTAAACTTAAAATGTTTTTTGTTAATTTTTATCTTTTTTAGAGAGAGAAAGGAAGAGGAAGGAAAGGAGAGAGAGAGAGAGAGAGAGAGAGAGAGAGAGAGAGAGAAACATGGATCAGTCGCCTCCCGCATGCACCCCGACCGGAGATCAAACCCACAACTGGGTATGTGCCCTGACCAGGAACCAAACCGGTGACCTTTCAGTGCACGGGAAAATGCTCAACCAACTGAGCCACACTGGCCAGGGCACTGAAAAGGAGAACAAAGATGAATTTTTAAAAGGAGAAAAAAGATGAACAACTCCTAAAATGTAATTGAAGTCCCTCATAGGTCAAGTTTGAGTCAGAAAGGCAACTGCTTGGGGGTTAATTTCCCTCCAGCTCCCCTGATGGGTCACATTGTCACTTTTTCCGGCAGAGTCTCTGGCTGGATCCAGTTTTCAGGCTTAAGGAATGTGTTGTGTGAGTAGCTTCAGGCGTAGGCCAAATGTAGGGGAGCTGGGCACAGAGCTTTTCAATGTACAGGCTCCCTGATTTTTGAATGGCCCAGTTGGAAGCATTTGAGTGCTGGAGTTAGAGAGCTGAGAGCTGGTTGTTTGAGCAGGGGAGGAAGGTCCTGTCCTGAGGAGGCCCAGGCGCCTCCCGCCTTGCTGGGACATGGAGGCGCCCTTCCAGGTCAGAGCAGGCCCACAGCAGATGGCACAACTGTAGCCACAGGGCACGAGCTCCGGGCCAGGGGGTGGGAGAGGCTCCGCCTTCAGGATGCAGGAAGTTAGCCTGTAGGAAAATCTTGGCCTTTACCCCAGAGTTTTGGAAATAAAGGAATCACGAGCTGAAAAAGTGACTCAACATTGTGGAGCATTTGTTCCACTGCTTTATCTCTGAAGATTTAAAGGGACGTGAAGCGGATTTGCTTCTTGGCGCAGCTTACGCAGTGGATGCTGTGTTAGGGGCCCTCAGAGCCACGCACCAATATCCTAGCAGCCAAGAGAACATCCTTGCAAGGCTGTGGAATAGACTTTTACCACGCCCTGAACTGAGTCCAAGAAAAGGACCAAGTAGAAATATCCTCCGGGGGTTTGGCTCCGTGGGACGTTTCCAGCTGTGTCAGGCCCTGCCCCCTGTCCCGTCCCCAGGGCCTTTCTGCTAGCCCCTCCTTCTCTGGAGCAGGGAGCCGCAGCCTGCCCCAGGCTCTGGAGTTCTCACAGAGCACACAGTGCTGGGCCAGGACGTCTACCCTTTCCTCTCTCCCGAAATCATACCTAGAGCTCTGGGCACCAGGCAGGGGGGTCTCTATGGCCCCTCCCCCACAGTGTTCCCTGTCCTCTGTTTGCAGGTCATCGTGATGTCAGGCCATGAGACCATCCGCGTGCTGGAAGTTGGAGTGGATGCCCAGGTCCCTGCTGAGGAGGAGGGCAAAGGACTGGAGGGTGTGGCCGCCGAGGGCTGCCAGAGTGGAGGTCCTGCTGAAGCCAGTGAACCTGCTGGTGAAGCTGGGCCAGACAACCCAGACTCTTCTGCGGAGGCAACTGGTACGAGGCCATTGCTCCACCCTGGTCCCTGTCTGTAATTCCCGGGGGAGCCAGCACAAGTCCTTGGGGCCTAGGCGGCTTTAGGGTCTTGTCGTCTTCCTGTCCACTGGACAGCCTTGGGCCATGGCCTGTACTCCTTCCTGGTCAGCGCCTAGGGCCATTCTGCACTCCTTGTCCCTGGAGCTTTAGTTCTGGTTCCAGTCACTTCCAGACCTAAACTGGGATGGATTGGGGTGAGGTGGGTGGAGAGTGGCAGGGCTCGGCTGAAGGGGGTGTATAAACCTCAGAGAGGGCTCCTAGTTCTAAACCAGACCCTCAGCCCCAGTGCAGAGAGGCCTAGACCTTCAGTATCCCGCCAGCCCTTCCAACTCAGTACCTGCTGTGGAAAAGGTGGGAGGCCCCAGAAGCTGGGGCTGGGCGGCATCTTACCTACCTTGGACTAAGGATATAGGTCAGGTAGGACCTTGAAGAATGCCAGCTCCTTACTCCCAGCTGGGCTGGTGTGAGTCAGCCTGGTGGACTGATTTCTGCTGTCCTCCAAAGATGACTTGAGGGCATGAGCTTGATTCTTCCCCGTGGAAATGGATGTGGCTGATCCACCCACTCTGTCTCCCTAATGACCCGCAGTAGAGCTGTTCTAGAGGCCGGGTCTGGTACCAGGCACTGCTCTCTGACCACAGGGCACCATTTCATTGGCTTTCCTCATTAACACCTTACAGAACAGACATCTCCTGGTGCAGGAAGCCCGAGGCCTCCCTTGCCAGTTTCCCCAGAACACCAGGACTCATCTCCCCCTGTCTTCTGCGTATCTTCCCTTCCTTAGATTGGAGATCTGGGCTGGTGGGTGTAGGCTAAGAGGGGGAGCCAAGAAGACAGCAAAGGAGGACAGACAGGCTTTGGGGAACAGCAACTCCTTAACAAGGAAACTGCAGGAACTCACGTCCTATGCTCTACCTGCAAAATAGAGCGCAGGTTCACTTGGGACCCTTGTAACTTGGCTTATTTCCCCCACTTTTGAATAAAGAAATGACAAGAGACATGACCCTTTCCCCCTGGCCTGGAAATGCTCTGCTTCCGTGTTGAGCCCAGGATGGGGCATTACCCGTGTTCCCATGGACCCCTGCCCTGGAGAGCAGGCAGGGAAGACAAGGATCCGTTGCCTCAGCCACCCTTCCCATCCCTTTCCATTGTGGGGTTGGAGCCCCTTTCCAGAAAACTTGGGAGGTTTCTCAGGTTTATCCACAGCGCCCTGACTTCCCTTTTTATCCTTTTAATGAAATTCCATATCTCATTTCTTCTGGTGTCTTAATCTGCCCCTTACCCAAACCTGCTCTCGGAAATAGATCCTGAGCCAATTATTTACACCTTAGCATGAGTGTCAGTGGTAGTGTGCATCTTCTTTCAGAGGTTGGTATACTTAAGCCTTTCACAAAATTTTTCTCGATAAAGGAATTTGAATCATTGTCAAGCAGATAAGGGAGGTATTTTGATGTTGCTCCCTAAGAAGCTGCCGGCGTGGACTGTGGTCTTAATGTGACCTTGCTAGATATTAAGCATTTCTTCTTAAAACAAAGTACTGGCCGGCATGGCTCGGCGCTTGGGCGTCGACCTATGAGCCAGGAGTTCACAGTTCCATTCCCCGTCAGAGCATATGCCCAGGTCGCAAGTTCGATCCCCAGTGTGGGTGATAGGGGGCAGCCCATCATTGATTCTCTCTCATCATTGATGTTTCTATCTCTCTCTCCCTCTTCCTTCCTCTCTGAAGTCAATAAAAATATATTAAACAAAAACAAAGTAATAGGAAACTTTTTCAGGGTGGAGAAAAATCTAGTGATTTATGGCAGTCTAAATTACTACCCGGTCCTTGTCACACATACACAGTTTTATATTTGTGACCACCGAGGGTAGACTATGTAGCATAACTCTGACCACTATATTATTTCAGATACCTTTTTCCTTTATTGACGTAGATTCACAAACCTGTTCTGGTTTTGACTATTGCCAAACTATCTGTTTTTCTGTTATCATAACCAGTGCTGTTTTGAATATCTTTCTACTGGTCTTTTGAATTTTCCTTTTCTTTGAGGTATAGTCCACCCAAATTCTTTTGGAAGAGAAATCAATTGTTTATATAGGGAGAAGTCATCACATGAAAAAATACAAACTCTTGCTATCAATGAGAGAAAACGTAACTGGCTATAAGGTACTGCATGCCTGTTAAGCCAGAAAACTCAGCAGTGATAAAAGCTAACCTGGGTGATGCTGTGGAGAAAAGGGACATGGTTGATGTTTCTGTGAACTGGCTTAGTCTTTCTGAAAAACAGTGTAGCAGGAAGTGACAAAAGCCTAAATATGTGTAAACTCTTGGAACTCTTGGTCCTACTTTGGAAATATATTCTAATTAAATGAATATCTCATTTCTTTGGATGGTAAGCTTTATCACTCATGTTTATCATATTCCTATTTTCACTTTCCTTTTTATAATTCATTATATTTGTCAAGCAAAATGTTTTAAAATTTTCTCTTTTCTGATTTTTTTTTTCAGTAGTTGGAAATGCATCTCCCCTCTGCGGTTTTCACTTACCCCCCCCCCCCCCCACTTAGTATTTTATAAGGCTTTTGTTGCTGCTTGCTTGTCTCTTTAATTCCTTAAGCAATCTGAATTTCTTTATTATGCACTTTGAACAGTACAGTCCTGAGTTAGATCGGTGCCTTTCCAGATTAAAACATGGGCTGGGAATGCGGGTATGGAAGGTTATCTAACTGCATGGTTCCCACTCTGGCGTGTGCTGTATCACAAGGGAGCTTAAAGAAAAAAGAGATTAAATAGCGCAAATTGCCAGTTAGGCACATAGTCACGGGATGTAAAGTCCAGCATAGGGAATATAGTCAATAATAATGTCATAACTGAGTATGATGTCAGAGGGGCACTAGACCTCTAGGGGTGATTACTTCATAGGTTATAAAAGTGTCTAATCACTATGATATACACTGGAAACTAATATAATATTGAATGCCAACTATAGTTAAAAAATAAAAAATTAAAAGTAAGAAAAAGAGAAGAGGTTACTGGCCTCCACTCCAGACATTCTGATTCAGTAAATCCATGTCCAGCTAGTATTAAGAGGCCATTGATCTGGTCTAATATCCATCGTCCAATACCTAGACTCCTTTTAATGTCTCGCCATCTATATATATAAAAGCCTAAGCGATCGGTTGACTGAATGACCAAACGACCGGTTGACCAGTTGCTATGATGCGCACTGACCACCAGGGGGCAGATGCTCAACGCAGGAGCTGCCCCCTGGTGGTCAGTGCGCTCCCACAGAGGGAGCGCCGCTCAGGTAAGTGATGGACACCAGATGCTGGGCTCACAGCTGGCGAGTGCCACTGCGGTGGTGCAGCCTCTCCTGATCGGGACTGGGCACGAGCCCGCAGCAGGCGCAGTGGGGCCAGGATGAGCGTGAGCGGTGTGGCACCAGGCCCGGGCTTGGGCTCCTCCCCGGCCGCCTACCGCTTCGAGCACTACTACATCCCTCAGGGGGGGTTAGACTGCCGGTTCCGGCCCCATCCCCACAGGCCGCCTACGGGGATTGGGCCAAAACCGGCAGTCTGACCTCCCCCGAGGGGTCCCAGATTGCAAGAGGGCACAGGCCAGGCTGAGGGACACCACCAGTACACGAATCCGTGCACTGGGCCTCTAGTAATAACCCTTTTCCTCGTTGTGTGAATTCTTGGTGGGGATTCCCAATACCTCACAAATGAGGGTAGCAAGAGGAAGCTGTAACCTGGAAGAAAAGCTTTGGTTCACGGGAAGTTCCCTTAGAAACTCACTGAAGCTGCTCGTCAGACTTCAGACCTCAGGGACTGGCAGAGAAAAGCAACCTGGCCTGGCCCTCGCTGCTTTTGCTCAGTGGATAGAACGTCGGCCCTCGGACTGAAGGGTCCTGGTTTCAATTCTTATCAAGGGCATGTGACTGGGTTGCGGGCTCTATCCCTGGTCCTGGTTGGAGCGAGTGTGGGAGACAACCAATCGATGTGTCTCTCTCACATCGATGTTTCTCTCTCTGTCTCTCCCCCCTTCTTCCCACTCTCTCTAAAATTCAATGGAAAAATATCCTCGGGTGAGGATTAGCAAACAAACAAAAAAAGCTACCTGGCCTGGAGCGCCATTGTGACCCTAAGTGTGGCAAAGACATGTCCAGTTTTCAGGGACTGTCATTTCAAGGACTTCATTCTTCAGAGTCCTTGTTGCTTCTCCAAGCCAGCACCTGCATCCAGAAAGTAGCCTCAGGCGGGTTGAGCGATGGTCCGGTTGCTGGATGAGCCAGGGGGAGCTGCTCCCATTGATGCTATCTAGCTCCTTCCCGCCCAGACACATGTTTCTTCCCTTCAGACCCCTCGACTGGTTAGGTCATAGGTCACAGTGTTCTGTAGAGCCAGGAAATGAGAGATTGACACCTAGCTGTGCATAGGCCTGCATTTTCTTCATCTAAATGCGGGAAGAAGAGGGCCCACATGCTAGGTCTGGCACAGGGCTGTCCAGCCTCCTAGTCTCACTAACGGTAGCATTGGGGAAGCTGCCTTCTGGGCCAGGGAAAGCCAGTGATTGGTCTCGGGTTATGCGGAAATACGATGTGAGGCTGAGAGTTGCCACTTCAAGCTGCAGACAGGACATTCTAGTCCAGTGACCCCTCTGCTCACACCAGGCTCACCCTTTGTCCTTTCTCTCAATGCCACGTGAAGTGAAGTCACTCCCGGGGATCCCTGCGAGTCCTGCCCCGGCTGTCGCCACTTTCAGCCAACCCCCAAGCCAGCCTCAGGCATCGCAGACCCTGACGCCGCTGGCTATACAAGCTGCCCCCCAGGTAAGAGCCACCCCTGGGAGCCGGACACAGAGCAGTGGGCAGAAGCAAGACATGGGACCACCACCATGGAGAGGCTATGGGATCTGGACACTCACGAGGCAGGACAGGGACGGGGCTGTGACTTAAGAGAGGGAGTCCCCTACTAGGCACCCCTGGCCTCTCCCCTGCCCCAGATCAGGCCCACTGGGAAGAGTAGATCTGCCTTTGCCGGGTAGTCTCCTTGGGTCCAGCAAGGATGGTAGAGATTACGTTAACGCGTTCATGCCACAGGCCATTCTGTTCAATGACTAAATGAGTGAACACCCTGTCCGTCCCTCCAGTGGCTGCCTGGAAGAGTTAATGCATTGTTCACAGTCCTCATTTAGAGCCAGGGGGGCAGCCCCAGCACAGCGGGCTGCCTCCAGGATCCTCCAGGCATGCTGAACTCCCTGTGACCTTTCGCTATAGGCACAGATTTTTGAGGCATCCATCAAGGGGAGCCTCCATCAGAGCTTCTCAGAAGCTTCTGTGAGCCCTTGACCACTTGGTTCCATTAGCCCTTGCCCCTTGATTTCTGGCCACAAAGTGTTGGTCCTGTGGGCAAGGGCCCAGGGAAGGCTGGGGGACAGCAGTCCAGTGGAAGAGGCCCGTGCACCCTCTGCTGTCCTGTGAGCAAGGCCAGGTCCTGACCTCGATTTGGGCTGCTTCTCTGAAGACGGGCACCCCACTCGAGGTTGAGCCTCCAGCTAGGGCTTGTCTCCTCCCCGTCCTCACGCGGCCTTTCCCCCACTGCCCTCAGAATGCTTTGTTTGTGCTCAGCTGGGTCAGAGAGACCCAGTGTTTGCGCTGTCGATGTTGATTTTTTTTTTATTTTTTCTTTTCTTTTTGAAATCTTGTTTGCTTTTGCAGGTCTTGACTCAGGAAAACTTAGCCACAGTTCTGACAGGAGTTATGGTTCCAGCAGGGGCAGTTACTCAACCTCTTCTTATCCCCATCAGTATTGCAGGTCAAGTGGCTGGTCAGCAGGGGCTGGCCGTGTGGACAATTCCTACAGCAACCGTGGCCGCCCTCCCAGGACTGACCGCTGCTTCTCCTACGGGGGGAATTTTCAAGCCACCTTTAGCCAGTCTCCAAGGTAACGGCAACTCTCCCCAGGACGGCACCAGGCCCCCCAACACCCACCACTACCATTCCTGCACGAGCGCTTGCCATGTCGGACTCAGAACCCGCAGCCCGCCCAGGGCCACAGCCCTGGAGTCTGGATCCGGTGTCCCAGGCACCCAGCCACAGAGCTGCAGCACCTCGGGACTCTAGGCCAGGACACCATCCGGCCTCTCTTACTTCAGCCAACTGTCTGAGACTGCCCCTCTCCCCCCACGCCAGAAGTCACCCCATGACCAGCCTCCTGAGAAGGACTGCAAGAAGATGCAACTTCTGGTTTTGAACCTGCACTTCTCCAGGCCCAAGGGAGGGGGGATGAGAGATGTGACGTGTGCTGCCCCCAGCAAGGATCAAGGGAATCACCGCTGCCTGCCCCCCTCCCCGCTGCCCCAGCCCCCTCTGTTCTTGTGCCAGATCCCTTGGGATTGGAGCTGCTCTGGGCTACGGCTAGGCATTTGAGCACCTCTGTCTCTGCCTTGCTCCGTAGCAGCGGCCGTGCTGAACACCGCTCTGCCGGCACCCGTACAAGCTGCCCCACCGGTACAGGCCTCCTCGCCCGTCCAGCCCCGGCCACCAGCACAGGCCCAGACGCTGTTCCAGACCCCGCCACCGCCGCTGCTGCAGAACACGCCCGCCATTCTACCGCAGCCCACTGCTGCCACCGCTACCGCCCCCGCCCCCAAGCCAGTGGACACCCCCCCACAGATCACCCTACAGCCTGCCAGCTTCGCATTTAGCCCAGGAATCGTAAGCTGCTGCTGCCCTCACCCAGGGCTGATCAGGGCTGGATCGAATCTTGGGCCCGGGTGGAACTGATGCGGGGAGGAAAGAGGTGGAGGACCAGGCCCCTGAATACAGCTGTCTTCCAACACATCAGCGGAGACGGGCTCCCTCTGAAGCCTTCTCCTTGCAGCTGCCAGCCTGTCCCTCCCAGACAAGAGCAGACAACCTCTGCCAAGAGGGCTGGGCAAATTCTCCAGAACCTGAGCCACTGGACCAGCCTTGGAGGGTGGGATGATGTCTGGGGATTGCAAACTTGTGAGCTGTCACTAAGGTGGAGCTAGAGGCTCACGGCCCCTTGCCAATGTCTGTCCTGGCTTGGCAGTGGAGCTGTTAGATGTGACTAGAATCACATCAGCCACTCCAGTCTGGTGCTTCTATCCTCCCAGGCCTGGCCTGAAAGATTAGCCAGTTACTCTTCCATGGCTTTGACCCCACCCTTCCTGGTTGACCCCCCGGCACCCCTAGTGCTGGATACTATTCAGCTGGTAGACATGGGCCTGTAGCTCACATTCCTATCTGCCCCACATCCCTACCTCCCCACCCCAATGCCTGTGAGCCCTCTTCCCTCTGCCTTGGGCTTTTTCTGTCCCCTTGGTCTCTGAGCAAGCTCTTCCTCCACCCACAGATCAGTGCTGCTTCCCTCGGGGGACAGACCCAGATCCTGGGCTCCCTCACGACAACTCCGGTCATTGCCAACGCCATTCCCAGCATGCCAGGGATCAGCAGTCAGATCCTCACCAATGCTCAGGGACAGGCAAGTGGTCACAGCCAGGGCTGAGGGATGGGGGCTGTGGACAAGCTG
Source organism: Myotis lucifugus (assembly GCF_000147115.1). Lineage (NCBI taxonomy): Eukaryota > Metazoa > Chordata > Mammalia > Chiroptera > Vespertilionidae > Myotis > Myotis lucifugus. Next base: position 113,593 of record NW_005871208.1, on the reverse strand, counting down.
GCAGGGGCACTAGGACTTGGGCTGAGGGTCATCGAAACTCAAACAGGGTGTCGGACTGCTGTTCCTATCTCCTGTGTGGCCGCTCCCTGCTGATCCTGAGAGCAGGCAGGGGCATAGCCACTGCCTTGCCCTGGAGGCACCCACTCTAGTGGAGGCGAACACCCACTTCATTTATGGAGGACCTACTTCGTGGCCTGTGCTAGGTGCTTTCTCATACACCAGCTCACTTTGTTTTGAGTACAGATCTATTAGGGAGAGATTTTTATTCCCATTTTACAGGGACGAAAGCTGAGGTTCAGAGAGATTAAGCCACAGCTAAACTGTGGCAGAGCAGGGATTCACATCCAGGTCCATCTGACTCCACATGCAGACCCATTCCTGCTCCATCACAGCTCTGGAGATAAAACAAAGGAAGCAGCCCCCAGTCTGTGAATCCTTCACTTTATTGAGGAAGAAACGGAGGTCCACAGGGGTTAAGTGATTCATCTAAATGCCTCCCCTACCAGTGTGGGGTTTGGGTTGGAGGTGGAGCTGGACACTGGCCTCACACTTAGAGTCCCTGCCTTGTTTCCTCCCAGGTTATTGGAACGCTTCCGTGGGTAGTGAACTCAGCTAGCGTGGCAGCACCAGCACCAGCCCAAAGCCTGCAGGTCCAGGCTGTGACCCCCCAGCTGCTGTTAAACGCCCAGGGCCAGGTGATTGCAACCCTGGCCAGCAACCCCCTGCCTCCACCTGTGGCTGTCCGGAAGCCAAGCACGCCCGAGTCCCCTGCTAAGAGTGAGGTACAAGGGCTGGGGTTGGGAATGGGGGCAGGCGGTGCTATCTGGCATGGGCGGCCTCTCTTCAGACCAGGGGCAGGACATGATTATTTTCTGAAGCCCCTGAGAAAGCAGGGACCTCCCCAAAGTTTGGGGAGGTCCAGGGTAGAAGGCTCACATGAGTCACTATGCTCTGCCCAGGGAACGCCGCCACGCACACGCTGACCCCCTACCCACACACACCAAAAACTTGTCCATGTACCCTCAGGAGCTAGTGCCATTCTGAGAAGGCCTGGGAGGAGTGGTCGAAGTAAACGGCCTTGATTAGCTCCAGGGTGAAAAAACTGCTAGAAGTGCTCTGGGAGGTTAGTTCTGCATCCCCTCCCTCTTCCCCCTTCACCCCTCTCCCCCTCCACTCTGTAACTTTGATTAGTCACTTACTTGTTCCTTCTAGGAGCAGTTTTTGAGTGCCTGCTAGATTCCAGGTGCGGAAGATAGAGAGATGAATAAGATGCTCTTCCTAGCCTTAGGGAGCATGGCACTGGGACAAGCACAGGCAGCCTGACAAAGACTGTGATGGGGCAGGATAAGAGACCCAAAGAAGGGAGCTCGCCACAGACTGGGGAGTTCCACAAGGCTTCGTAGAGAAGGGACATTGAGCTCATCTAAAGGGATGACTTGAATGAGAGAGTATTTTATCTTTAGGAAACTGCAAGAAGTCTAGTGTGCAGGGTTCGCAAACCTGAGTGTCAGAACCGCCTGGGGGGCTTGTTCCCAGGCCGCGCTCCAGACTTTCGTATCAGTAGGTCTGGATGGGGCCCAAGAATTCCTCTTTCTAACAAGTTCCCAGGTGTTGGGGCCCATGATCCTCCAAGGTGGGGTGCTGCTTCTCAGCTTTGTGAATAACCCCTTAGCCTCATCTGTAAAATGGAGATTATAAGAGGATCCACTGCAGAAGGTTATGAGTATTGAAGGACAGATTACACATAGGCAATTAACACAGGAAGCACTTGAAAAATAATGTTAACACTATTATTAGCTAGTGAGGGGTCATGGAGGGGTTTTTAGCGAGGAAATGGCTAACTAAATGTACGTTAAAAAAATTTCCTGTCGCTAGAGGAGCCAAGAACTGGACCGTGGTGAGACTTGAGTCCTTGTCACCTGTTAGGAGGCAGCTGAAACAGTTCTAGCAAGAGACCAGGACCCTGCCCTAAGGCTAAGGCTCTGAGAAGAAAGAGGCAGTGGACTTGAGAGCTACCAAGAGGTAGAATCCAGGGAACGGGACCCATCCTAGAGAAATTTGAACTTTTCAGGAAGCTTTTTTTTTTTTCACTTAGCACCATGACTCTGAGCTTTTTCCATGTCAGTATTCCAAGGCAGTTAAGAATCATACCTTATTCTTTTAATAGGGAAGTCCCAGATGTCACTTGCCGGTTCCCTATTAGTGGATGTTTGGGCCTGGGAGGCTCTAAAAGCAGGTTAGGTTTCTCCTCTGAGGGCAGACATTTGAGAGCAGTTCTCAGGGTGGACACTTGAGGGTCTTTGACCAAGTGTATTGACCTTTCTGAGCCTCTGACCTGCCTGTGTCACAGGTGGCCATGGGGCCCCCGCTTGGTGGAACATGTTGCTGTGCTTATTTTGGAGGGGGTTATCATTGGGGGTGGTAATAAGTGGGTTCTAGTCTTGCTTTTTATGGGGCCCAGGGAGGAGTGTGGATGTCATACCCATTTTTGCCCCTGTCTCTGGTCCATGCAGGGACTCCGACCCCCTGAGCTGGGCAGGTAGGCGATAGGGGATTGTTGGCTCTCTTCTCATAGGTGCAGCCCATCCAGCCTACGCCAGCCGTGCCCCCGCCTACAGTGGTCATCGCCAGCCCAGGCCCAGCGGCCAAACCATCGGCCTCTGCTCCCATCCCAATTACCTGCTCAGAGACGCCCACTGTCAGCCAGTTGGTGTCCAGTAAGTGGCTCCTGAAGGAGGCTGAGAACGGGAGAGGCATTTATTTAGACCCCCTGACATCTTTGAATGCTGTTCTTTTTTTTAAATATATTTTTTATTGATTTCAGAGAGGAAGGGAGAAAGAGAGAGAGAGAAAAACATCGATGATGAGAGAGAATCATTGATTGGCTGCCTCCTGCACACCCCCTACTGGGGATTGAACCTACAACCCGGGCATGTGCCCTTGACTGGAATGGAACCCAGGACCCTTCAGTTTGCAGGCTGATGCTCTATCCCATGAGCCAAACCAGCTAGGGCTGAATGCTGCTCTTAATAAACTTCCTGGAGTCCAAAGGGGAAGGACAGGTGCTCCATGCCAGAGACTGGCTTTCTTATTCCTGTTAAGCTGGATTCTAGGCATGATGATAGTGGAGGCTGTTTCCCCACTGGCTGTCTCTCCAGTGGTTCTTTCCCAGTATTTGAGGAATGTGGATGGCCAACAGGAGTGCTTGGGGGCCAGGAGTAGGGGGAATGGGGAGGGTCGACAGTTAGAGCTGACAAACTTGAAACAAGACTCCGACCTCCAGACAGGTTGGTCCAGGGCCCTTTCCTCCATTACTTGTCTTGGGGACAAAGTAAATGAGGGTCTTAAGGGTATGTGGGCCTTTTGCCAAATGTCCTCATCCCTCTGCACCAGGCCAGGCAATGGGCTAGATCAGCAGTGATGATTATGTGTCCTCTGCACTCACCCCTGCTCTCTTCTCTGGCCTAGAGCCACATAACCCAAGTCTGGATGAGGATGGGATCAACTTAGAAGAGATCCGGGAGTTTGCCAAGAACTTTAAGATCCGGCGGCTGTCTCTGGGCCTCACACAGACCCAGGTGGGCCAGGCTCTGACTGCGACGGAAGGCCCGGCCTACAGCCAGTCTGCCATCTGCCGGTGAGTAAGGCTCCCTGGGCAAGGTCAGGGCCTGCTCAGGGGCCTGCTGCCGCCAGGTATTCACAGGACCTGGTGCCCCTTTATTCTCCCTTGCTCCTGCCTTCTTCCAAATAAGGAAGGCTGCTTTAAGGATAAGATATGAATGAATACCCGTAGTAGCCAAAGACTGACCAGGTCCTCTGATGTTTATCCTCCAATCCTGAGCTCATAGTCTTCAAATATATATATTTCAGAGAGGAAGGGAGAGGGAGGGAGAGAGAGACAGAAACATCAATGATGAGAGAGAATCATTGATCAGCTGCCTTCTGCACGCCCTCTACTTGGGATCGAGCCTGCTACCCAGGCACATGCCTTTGACTGGAATCAAACCTGGGACCCTTCAGTCTGCAGGCCAACGCTCTATCCATTGAGCCAAACCAATTAGGGCAAGCAGATAGTCTTTTTCTGGGAACCTAAGACCCTAATCCATTAGGAATCCTAGAGGGAAAGGAGTACAGCTTATGAAATTAGTCACAAAGGTGGGAACTTCAGTTCTGGCTTAGCTCTCAACTCTATCCCACCATCACCCTGTCATGCTCTCATCTCCCCGTTTCATAAGGCATGACCCTAAAGTGGTGTGGCTGGCTTCTGTGTGCAGCGTCTAAGCTGGCTCTGGTGCCAGTATCATAGGAGGGGTAGTAGAGGGTTTCCAACAAGAATGAGGCTCAGTATGGCCACAAGGTTCCATCTGCCTTCCAATTCCATATGCAGACTAGAGAGACTGTAGACTCACTGCTGTGTTGGGAAGTCTGCAGTCACATCGGGCTCTGACTTAGTGATGCTGCTAGGAGAGGGTAACTAGAGGAGGGCAGGGCTCATGACGTCCACTGCCCTGTCGGGAGACCTCTCAAGATAGCACCTCAAAGGACCTCACTTATCTGGTGGTGAAAGTTCTGGAGTGGTTGTCCAGGCAGCAGTCGCACTGTTATCACTGCACTACTGAACTGAGGCCATGGGATGGTCCCTCTGTTATGGCCTGGGATACAGGACAGTCTGAGAAGTCTGGGTTTCACCAAGCGTAGGGGTCTTGGTGGGGGTGTGAGGAGCAGAGTGCTCACACCCAGGTGTGGGGAGTAAGACACTCACTGTCCCCTCCTGGGCTTGGGTCACCTACAGGTTCGAGAAGCTGGACATCACCCCGAAGAGCGCCCAGAAGCTGAAGCCGGTGCTGGAGAAGTGGCTGAATGAAGCCGAACTCCGGAACCAGGAAGGCCAGCAGAACCTGATGGAGTTTGTGGGAGGGGAGCCCTCCAAGAAACGCAAACGCCGCACCTCCTTCACCCCCCAGGCCATCGTGGCTCTCAACGCCTACTTCGAGAAGAACCCACTGCCCACTGGCCAGGAGATCACCGAGATTGCCAAGGAGCTCAATTACGACCGGGAGGTCGTGCGGGTCTGGTTCTGCAATCGGCGCCAGACGCTCAAGAACACCAGCAAGCTGAACGTCTTTCAGATCCCTTAGGGCTCGGCCCCCGGCCCTGCGTTCCAGCACTTTGTACTTGTCCCTTGGCACCTGGCTGCAGCCACGGCTGTGACAGCACCGTCATTCTGGTACATGTGGCTGTGCTTGTCCTGGGTCTCGAGACTCCACCGTGTGCATGCCCGTCAGCTGCCTCCCTCCTGTCCCCCACATATTGCACATGGTGGGGAGGGCAGAGGGGCCCACTGAGAGCGCCAGGCCCCGGGCTGCTCATGCCGAGGGAGGGGATTTGTGGTGTCACTTAAAGAAGCACTTTGCTAACGTGGTTTTTGAAGGGTGAATTCTGGTTGGGAACCAGAAAATCCCCGTCGTTGGGGCAGGGCTGCAGCAGCCCCTAAAGACTGCCATTAGCTCTTGTTTTCGATGGCTCCTCTTTCCACCCTCTCTTCTTCGCTCCTCTGTGTAGTGTGGCAGGTATGGCAGCTCGTCCAGTAGAACCGCAGCCTCGCCCCTTGGCCTGCAGGCACACTATGCCCTGAAAGGACTCAAGAGACACAATTCTGAAAAGTGTGATGTGCTGCTCAGGTCAGACTCAGTGTCTGCCTTGACTTCAAAGTCAGGAGATCCCACAGCCCTGGGCCAGGATAGGTCACCTGCTCTCCCACCCTCCCACCCTCCCTGGTTCTCTGGGGGAAAATTGCACTAAAGCAGAACCTTTTCTTTTGTAATCCATGTTGGAAGGAAACATCAGTGAACTCTAGCTGTTGTGGAGTTGACCTAGGCCTGTGGCAGGTCGGGAACTTAGTAAATAAGGCCATTCTTCCAGATTGTAATCCAATCTCTGCCCAGGACCACCCCCCACCCCCCCGCCCCCGCAAAAAAAAAAAAAAAAAACAGTTCAGAGAACTTGCAGCCTGGAAAATCCCCTTCCCAAGTAAGCAGGCACTTTGGAGGAAAACGAGGAAAGAAATACTGACCCTCTTGTCCTCATATTCTTCCCCAACCCAAGACAGGTCTTCTCAGAAGGCAAACGAAACAATAAACCAGACTGCAAGGCCTGGGGGAGAGGCCAGCACCCAGCCCAGAGAAGTCTCTTGTGGAAGGTGACTTAACTCTAATTTTCTCTGTAGCTTTAAGCCTTGGGTACTGGATGAGAAACCTTATTTTGTCCCGAGTCTTAGACCCTGTGTTTGTGTAAGAAATCTCCCCAGTACTCCGCTGAACCAAGAATATCCCTGGGACAGGAGGGGTTTTGCCTCTAGAGAGGGTAACTATGGCACATTGGGGGTTGGCACCTCATCCGAGCTCCTGGGTTTCCCAGCCTCACTGTGGCTGGACAACCCCTGGAACTCAGCCTGTGACTCCAGGAAGTCAAGAGAGCACCAAGAGGTTGGCGTAGATGAGCCCAGCCTTGCTGTATAGAGCATCCCTAAAGGGCCACAAGCCACGGGGTCAGCCACCCCCTCTCTTCACTACTCTTGTCCTTACAAAGCCGGGTCTCTAGCAGCTGCCTTCCCCTGCGCCTCGCATGGTACCCCTGAGGAAGTGACTGCCGGCGAGAACACATCTCCAGCTCTGCTGGTCACTGGCAGCCACCTCCTAGCCTGGCCTTCACCCGCATGCTGTTTCCTTTCCTGCCTGCAGCTGGTCCCTCCCAGGCCCTGCAGTGCCAGCGGGGCCACCCTCTTGGTAGCCCTGCCAGGGGGAAGACAGTTGTGTGTCAAATTGCCACACGTACACACACACTCCCGCCCCGCTGCATTGGGACCAACAGGCCTGCCAGAGTGAGGAAGCTGGTGGGCATCCTGCCCGCCCCAGTTTCCCAAGAAAAAATGTCTCCAAGGGGAGGCTCCACACTCAAGGTCAAGGTTATCAACCTGTCTCGGTGAGAAGAAGGGAGGAGGATTGTAAACACGTTTTCAGTACTAGTTAAAGTACTGGAGTTTAAGGATTCAGCGATTTACACGTCAATAAATTAGAGCGGCAGTTTTCAACCCTTTTCATCTCATGGCACACATAAAGGGATCACTATAATTCTGCAGCACACCCAAAAATATATTTTTTGCCAATCTGACAAAAAAGTAGGTATACTTTTGATTCGGTCACACCGATGGCTATTGTTCTGTGTTGCCTGTTGACGTTTTTAAATTTGACAATCTAAGGGAAAGGAGGTCAGTGCCCCTGACCAAATAGTCAAGTAGTGCATGTTTAAAAAATGTCTGTGGCCCACCGGTTGAAACTCTCTGAATGAGAGAGAGACAGGTTTTCACCCTCAAACACTTGCGTTCAGATATGCTTCCTTCCAGGTGGGTCATGGTGGAAACCCTGGGAGTCGCATATAATCCAGGCTGTGCCCAGGGCAGTGGCTCTGCAGGACGCCATCTGTCTGGTGTGAGGGCAGGAAAAGGATCACGAACTGCTGCTGGTCTAAATTAGGCCGGGCCTTGCTTTCTCAGCTCCTCTCTCGTCTAAATCCGTCTTCCAGAGGCTGAGGTAGAGCTAAATCGTTTTCTCCTCTACAAGAAGAACGGGTAGGTCTTTCTGAAGAACAATACCAGGGTCGGAATATTTGCAAGCTGAATTCCCCAGGCAGGAGGGCGTGGGGTGTCCCTGAAATATGCCCAAAGCAGAGCTTACTGGCCTGCAATCTCTCTCCTGCTTCCCACTGTAGGCCGCCACCACCACCGCCGCCACCACCGCCACCCCCCACCCCCCACCCCCCACCTCCATCCCCCACCCTGGGAAGCAGCTGTGGCCCTGAGGTGGGTTTTCTGTTTTGTTTTTGGTAGCATCAGACTCTAAAGGAGTTGATATAAATTTGTCTTGAAAGCACCTTTCTGGACTTAAAGCCAGAGCTCAATGGCTCCTTTGCCATGGAAAGGCAGGAGAAAGGGCAGAACATGTTTTACTGTTTGCTTGTGGTTTCGTTTGTTTTTGTTTTGAATGAAAGAAAGACCAAAACTTTCTATGGCCTGGTGAACTAGCTGAGGCCTTTGACCCTGTGCTATGCATGGTATTTTATCCCGGCAGGGTCCAGGGAAAGAATTTGGCCAAATAGATGGAGGAACTCACTTGAATTTGGAATGGGAGTCCCTGATGTTTTTGTGTCCTTGGCAATCCAGTCATCTTCCTATGCCTGGATTCCCCTCCTGTCTCCTAGGCCAGGCTCTGACGCGGAGGTTCTGACTGTTCCCCCGACATGGGGCACCGCCTGCTGAGGGCTGGAGTGAGGGCTGGGGAGGGAGGAACACTTGCTGTAGTTGTGTGGAATAAACAGTATTTTTCTTTTGTACGGGTCTGCTTGTTTCTCCTTCACCTCTCCGGGTGGGGATATAAGGGCGCTCCTGTCAGAGGCCAGGGAAGTATCAGTGAGCTGCCCTGTGGTCAGAGCTTATGGCCTGGAAAATGCCATTGCAAGAGGGTGAAGGTCAGTGCTCTGGACTCCCACTTCAGAAGGCCCTGCCCCTGGCCCTCCAGCCACGACCCTGCCCATGGGGTGCAGGGTCAAGGGGATGTGCCCTTTGTCTTTCTAGACCATCCTCCTGGTCCCTAGGGCCCCAGAATACCTTGCCAAGCCCGCTTTCCAGCCCCTTTTCTCTGGGTTCTGACAACAGACCTGTTGGTGTGCATACTCCTAGACTCAAGAAGTGACCAAGGGACAGCTGCTTGTCAGAGATCTGGGTGGATGGAGCTTGAATATGTAGGCCAGAGTGTCTAAACGTATACGCAGTGTGAGATGGGGCTGCAAGGGGGAAGAGAAAGCAGGCCATAGGCTGGGGGCCAGGGCTGGAGAATATTCTAGCACAAAACTTCAAGGACTCTTTGAAGTTTAAATTCAAACCCAGTCTTTCGGGTCATTTTTTTTAAGTATTTTTTTTATTGATTTCAGAGATGAAGAGGGAGAGAGAGAGAGAGAGAGAGAGAGAGAGAGAGAGAGAGAGAAACATCAATGAAGAGAGAGAATTATTGATTGGCTGCCTTCTGCACACCCCACACTAGGGATCGAGCCCACAACTCGGGCATGTGCCCTGACCTGGAATCGAACCAGGAACTGGTTCATAGGTCAATGCTCAACCATTGAGCCATGCTGGCCAGACCTTTTAGGTCATTTTGAAGGTCTGGTTATCAATATGAGCTGCTAGATCATTCACAATTAGGTTGGTTTGCCCTTTATAAAATTTAGATATATGGTATGTGGACCTTTATTTGTGCTCTTCCTCAGGCCTGCAAATGTTAGGCTAGGCCTGATACTTGAGCTTAGAGCTGGAAGAGCACAGCTATAGTGAAGGTTTCGCTCTTGGCTTGTCTAACTCCTAGGAGTAGGGTTTATGCCATGCCCCCTGCAGCCTTCCCACTCCCCCCTCTACCCACCTGGTATTGATGAGGTCTGGGCTACATAATTTAAATTGGTGAAAGCAAGGCATCACCTTTGATTCTGACCCAACCAGAATTTTTGAGCCAGGCACTATGCTGGGTTCTAGATCATGCTCCATCACCCCACTTCTACCCAAGGGACAAGAAATGTCTAAGATTCTGATGTAAGGCTTAAGGATCAGCCCTAGCTGGCTTGGCTCAGTGAATAGAGTGTTGGCCTGTGGACTGAAAGGTCCCAGGTTCCATTCCGGACATGTACCTTGGTTGCGGACACATCCCCAGCAGGAGGTGTGCAGGAAGCAACTGATCAATGTTTCTCTCTATTCGATGTTGCTAATTCTCTATCCCTCTCTCTTCCTCTCTGTAAAAAAACAATAAAGTATTTTTAAAAAAAGACTTAAGGATCAGAGGAACTGTGAAATAATGGGGCAAAAAATTAAATAGAAGCCAGCACTTACCTCTGCACAGATCTCACAACCCTAATACTAGCTGTCCCTCCTGGTACATAGGACCCCAGGCTAGTCAGTGACTCCACACTAGTCTGTGGCTCCTCAGTGCCCAGGCCAGGGGCACACAGTAGGTGCTTGGCAAATTTCAGACAGATGACTGAATGTATCTCCTTTTCTCTCCTTCAAGGAAATGATAAGAGCGGAGACCCTGACTTCAGGCTCCTGGGAGGAAGCAGGGAGAAAGAATTCTGCTTAGCTATACAGGGTTCAGACTGTGATATGTGGGAGTGAATGGAATCTGAGTAGCAACGGACCCTGACTGGAGAGAGGCAGCTGCCATCGGAAGAGTCAGTGAAAGCTGATATCTCTGGCTCAGACCTGTCAAGTGTGGCTCCTGGCAGTCGGCCCCGGAAGTTTTAAAGCAGCGGGTTTGTGGAGAAGCTGTAGTTTCTATTCCCAGGTCTATCTAGGGTGTCCTTTGGGTTTCTGGACCCAGTTCCAAAGTGTGTGTGTGTGTGTGTGTGTGTGTGTGTGTGTGTGTGTAGCTTCCCACACCAACATGCAAGTCCCAAGAATTCAATTCAATTCTGACACTATCTACTGGGGAGATAGCATTAGATTTCACAAGATAAATGCTTCACAGATAAATGCCTCAGTTCCACAAGACCACCCTCCACTTCAGATTCCAGTCCCCTCCCCGACATCTGGGGGTGAAACTAAAAGTTTCAACCCTGTATTCACAGTTGGTTCTCCTTGCAACCAGTCCCCAGCCTTGGATTCTTTCCAAAAGTCACATCATTAACATAAGCCTACTTGTGGTAGTTGCGGTGGAAAGGGACTTGTTATGAAAGCAAGACCCATTTCACCATTATGGCTCCTAAGGTTTTCAAGAACTGAGGCCAAATGGTATAACAAAAGATGCTCCCAATGCTCGTAGGCTTAGAAATTCCGAGGACTTGTGGAACTGTGAACCAGGAACTGTGGACTAAGACAAAGCATAGATGAGACATGTATTTTGGTCATTCAATTGACCAAATATGTATGTTGGCAGCAGTAATGGCACGAGGTGTTAGACCAGTGGAGTCATACTGAACCTCCGTTCAGCAATCTCAGCACTTGAGTTCTGGTTAAGAAAGAATTCAGAGCCAAGACTCAAACTGAAAGAGCAAGTTTATGTCACAGAAGTAGAAGAAATCAGTTCAGGAAACAAGTTACAGAGGCAAAAAATAAAAAATTTAAAAAAAGATTGTGGGGGAGGTGGCCGGGGCTTGGAGCTTCAGAGACAAGGAAAATGTCCCCAAGGAAAGGGGGATGGAAAGGCAGGGGTATGCTCTACAGAGAGCTGCACTGGGTCCTCAGTCTTTTATTTTAATTTTATTTATTTTTTAGTATTTTTACACTTGGAGTGCGGGTGAATTTCCCGCCAAAATATAAGATGGCTCTGTCTTTTGGTTTTGTTCCATCCACCAAAAGGGTGGATTACAAACAAATATTTGGTAATACGCAGTTACAATCAGCCCGAGTTTACACGTTTCCCGCACTCCACCGCAAATCTATATGAACCGAGTTAAAGACGGCTCCCGCGGAGTACGCGCAATTCACACGAGCCGACTTAACTCGTTTCCCGCACTCCAAGTGTTTATTGATTTCTGAGAGAAAGGGAGAGGGAGAGAGAGATAGAGACATCAATGACCAGAGAGAATCATTGATAGGCTGCTTTCTGCAAGCCCCCTACTGGGGATCGAGCCTGCAACCAGGGTATGTGCCCTGACTGGGAATAGAGCCCTGACCTTCTGCTTCATTGGTCAATACTCAACCACTGAGCCACACTGGCCGGGCTGGGTCCTCAATCTTGAGGTTATTTAACTGGAGGTCTCAGGGAAGGATCCCAAGAGAATATTCATCAGCTTTCTAGGTGTGTCCTTTCAGGGTCATGGTCTCTACTGATTGGTCAGTGCCAGGGCAGGAAGTCATTAGTCAATGTAGCTGGTCCTAATGTCAGCCATGGTGTCACTTGTCTGTTTTTTCTGCTCTTTTTTCTGGGCCTGGAGCTGAAACACGACTGAGGCCTAGATGTATTTGATGTGGGTCAGTCAGAACCTCATTGTCTTGGAGGCTTAAGAGCTATTCTCTTCTAAGGGCTGGGGGTCTAACCCATATGACCAGCAACATGCCAGGCAGGAAAGGTCAGGGGGATACAAACTGCATGACCAGTGAGATGAAAGGTCAGCGGGTCTAAACTGCATGACCATCTATATGCTAGGGGAGAAAAGGTTACCCTGGGGGTGAGGTCCTTGTTTTCCCAGTTTTGCCCATTGCTAGACACCTGGAGCTTTCTGTTCTAGTGACCTTCTGTAACCTGGCCCATCATTCCTGCTCTGCTCATATCTGTCTAACTGCCTACCACATATGTTAAAAAAACAAAACTTCACCCTGGCTGGTGTGGCTCAATCATTAGAGTGTGGGCCCTCACAACAAAGGGTCTCGGATTTGATCCTTGATCAAGGGCACATACCTGGGTTGCAGGTTCCATTCCAGGCCCCAATCTCAATCTCAATCTCTCTCTCTCTGGCTCTCGCTCTCTTCTCCCCCTACTCACCCTCCCTTCCACTCTCTCTAAAAATCACTGGAAAAAATATTCTCAGGTGAGGATTAACAAAAACAAAACAAAACAAAATTTTCAACCAAGTAAATTTGAAGATTTAATTGGCTTTATTCAGTGATTCACAATTGAGCAACATCCCATCTAGCACCTAAAAGGGCGTTCCCAGGGGTTATACAAAATAGAGGGATTTTATAGAAGATGGATTTATTAGGGAAAGAAAAGATGATTATTTGGGGGCCAGAACATCTATATATATTTAATTGATTTCAGAGAGGAAGGGAGAGGGAGAGAGAGATAGAAACATCAATGATGATGAGAGAATCATTGATTGGCTGCCTCCTGCATGCCCCCTACTGGAGATCAAGCCCAGAACCCAAGCATGTGCCCTTGACTAGAATAGAACCGGGGACCCTTCAGTCAGCCAGCCTATGCTCTATCCACTGAGGCAAACCGGCTAGGGCCAGAACATCTTTTCTTCAGGGGTAGGAAAGTGGAAGGGTTTTTATTATGTAGATTGTCTTGCTACTTCCTTCTACTTACTGGTTAATTAGTCTTATTTATTCGGTGCTTGATCAGAAAATTCCAGCCTGATTAAGGTTAATTAAGATTACATTTCTGGGAGAGGTTAAAACTGCAATTAGATCAGGTATTAAATCTAGGTTTGGCATCATGGGCTTTTAGCACTAATAATGCCATTTTGGGCCTGCAGTTTTCTTTTTAACATATATATTTCTTATAAATCACAATATCACAGATGTCCAATGTGCTGGGGATGGCTGTGAAGGAGGAACTGACCTTTTAAGAACTAGAGAAGATGTGGACTGATTTCTGGACTGGAGATGAGAATTGAAGGGAACCTGAGGTTGCTTGATACTTTACAGCCGTGAACATGGGTGTGAAAAGTTTTGATTTCCTTTTCTCTCAACTGCAGGGTCTTTCAAGGAAGACAGACTGGGCCTCACAGGCTGTCTGTGTGGGATGTAAGAAGATGTAAAGAGTTAAAGCTAGCCCGGCTGGCATGGCTTATTGGTTGAGTGTCGACCTATGAACCTGGAGGTCACAGTTCGATTCCTGGTCAGGGCACATGCCAGGGTTCTGGGCTCGATCCCCAGTGTGGGGCGTGCAGGAGGCAGCCAATCGATGAGTCTTTCTCATCATTGATGTTTCTATCTCTCTCTCCCTCTCCTTTCCTCTCTGAAATAAAAAACATTAAAAAAAAAAAGTTAACGCTAGATGGTCAGTCCCTCAAAAAAGCCTGCCTGGATAATGGTGTCTTCTTATACCTAGAAGAAAATGCCCAGGAATTCAGCAACAGTGACTGACTTCAGTTAATGAGTAAGAAGGGAAGCCTGGGTGCTGATCCAGGGAGCGTGAGCCTCAAACCTCTGAGAAAATTGACTTGTCTTACGAGGTAGGCAGGACAGGTCCCCTTTTTGTCAATCATAATAATAGCTAACCTCCACTTAGCACTGACTATGCACTAGGCACTCTTCTAAGCTTTTAACGTGCATTATTTCCGTTAATTCTCACTGGATTTTACAAAGTAATATTATACCCATTTTACAGATAAGAAATTGAGGCACAGAAGAAATGAGAAACTACTCAAGGTTGCTTTGCTTGTGAGCAGCAGAACCAGGTCTTGAACCCAAATGGGCTATTTCTAAAGCCTGTGTGCTTACCCTGACCCCATACAGCAGTGGTTCTCAACCCTCTGGCCCTTTAAATACGGTTCCTCATGTTGTGACCCAACCATGAAATTATTTTTGTTGCTACTTCATAACTGTAATGTTGCTACTGTTATGAATCGTAATGTAAATATCTGATATGCAGGATGGTCTTAGGCGACCCCTGTGAAAGGGTCGTTTGACCGCCAAAGGGGTCGCGACCCACAGGTTGAGAACCGCTGCCGTACAGGGTGGCACCTGGAGATTGCTGTCTGTCCTTACCTTTTTTTTATAGGATTTCCACAGACTCCCACACACCAGGGTAAACCCTGCTTTGTTCCATCTAAACAGTCTAGTTTCAGGATCTCACCTAGGGAAAAGAACCCTTCACAATGAGCCTTAACTTTACCCCATGGCCTAGAATAAGGATTGTGGAGCTCTGTGCCACAGGTGCTCTGGTTACTTAGTCATATTTATTCTGTCTAACAGGAGCCATGATTTTTGTGGTGGGATGAATTTATGGGGACAAAAACTTGGTTTATTGATAGGTGTTGCTGGATTTCCAGGGGGACATTGGTGACCTTCTGTTGGAGGCAGAGCTGCCAGGGTAGCCCCTGGAATACTTGTTTCCAGCCATGGCACTCGGATTTCACTCTTAGTGACAGTGGGGAAGGCAGAGGAAGGGGAAAGTCTCCTCCTCCCAGTCACAGAATTCCACGGCTCTTCTCCCCTCGTGGGGAACTGGGCTCAAGGACATATATCTCAAGGCTGATGGCTGCATTCCGATTTGGATGGGCAAAGGTTTAGGAGTCACCTTTCATTTCACCACCTCAGTGTATTTTAGAATCAATTAAAATTAAGGTAAAGAAAACCTGTGTGAAGTCTTAATTCTGGTTCAGACTTTAAACACAGGCTCAAACATTCCCGAGAAGTTCATGCCTGTCTTTTTCTAAATATTTCCCCGAGGACAGGGCTCCATGTCTAGATATGGCACAGTTACCTAGTTACCGGGAAGGGGACCTAGCCCTGAACCGGTCAGCCTAGGGCCAGTCGGCAGTTTGGGGGGGCGGGGGGGGGGTCTCACCTTTGTGCAGGAAAAATCTTACAGCACGAGTCCAGGTGAATTTTAGAGAACATTTATTAAATCTGGGGACAGTGAAACAAGCAAGGGCTGGGGGGAGGTCGAAGAGAGGACGCCCGTCCAGGGCAGTGGGATTTCAGCAGAGTCTGGACCTCCAGAGAGCCGGGTTTAAGGGGAGAGCATTCCAGGGGCAAAGGAGCGCACGTCGGTAGAGCCTGGGAAACGGCCCGGTCCTCCAGGCGGCGGGTGGAGTCGGTAGGACTAGAACGATGGCCCCACCCACGCCCTGCGCAGCGGGTTTGGGTTTGGTACCTAGCGGTTCCGGAACGCAGGTAGCCACAGGGAGGCACGTTTAAACCGAGACACCTGACGCACGCCCGGGCCCCTCCCGATTAGCCCCGCCCACTTCGGGGCGGGAAGCCGTGGGTAGCTGGCCTATCAGCAGTGCCGAGGCCAGCGAAGCCTCTTTTTCATTGGTGAGCGGTAGGGTGACGTCATGTCCCCCGGCTCGGCAAAGGAAGAGGGCGCCATGATGATTGGCTGGCGCTGGGGCGGTGGGCGGTGGGACAGCCTGGCGAGCCTGGGTTGCAAACCCGCGCTGGACTTTCCCTTCCCATGTTTCGCAGACCTGGGGTTGCTGCCGAGGCCGGGGAGTCGGCTGGGCGGAAACCTGGATTTGGTCCTAGGAGCTGCGGGGTTGACCGGAAGTGATCTTGGGGCTGACCGGAAGCGAGGCCTGGAGGGACCAGGGAGCGCGGGTCCCGGGAGGGAGGGGGGGGTTCCTAGCCGTAAGGGGGCGGGGGGGAAAGGTGCGACGGCGACCTGGGAGCGCCGGGGAGGCCGTGGGTCGCTGCTGTTTAGGAAGCAGCGAGTGACCACCACGCGCAGAAGGGGAGAGCCCGGAGAGGAGGAGTGTGGGCGCTCAGGGCTGCCCCTGGGCAGTCGGAATAAATCAGCGGAAGGGCCCTCTCGCGGCTCCGGAGAGCCGATTGCGAGGGATTTTGAAAGTCGGGGCAGAACAAGGAGCCGAGGGTAGGGGAGATCAGTGCGGGTCGGGCCAAAGGGTAGCTGGTGGGTCCTGCGTGGGAAATCTTGGTTTGCAGTGTCCTCCAGTCCTGCCCCCATTGGATAGAATCACACTGCTCACCTTTGTGCAAGAAACAGTGTCTCCTGGGGCCAGGAAGCAGCCAGGATGGCTTGGGCTCTGAAGCTGCCTCTGGCCGATGAAGTGATTGAATCCGGGCTGGTGCAGGACTTTGATGCTAGTCTGTCCGGGATCGGCCAGGAGCTGGGTGCCGGTGCCTATAGCATGAGGTGAGTGAGATTTTCCCAGACCCTGCACCTTCTGAATAACAAAGGCAGGATAGAGAGTGGAGACGGGGTAAGGTGGGGGAGAGTTAAAGGAGTTGTCTGCAGTTAGGGAAAGGGGCCTTTTTTTTTTGCTGCTTTGAGTTTGAGTATTGTGGACAATGGAACTGGAGATGTGGGCAGTGTCAAGTCTGCAGGATCAGTAGGAGGAGGAAGAATAGCAACCAGAGAAATGTTGAGAGGATGTTGTGCCAGTGTGGGAGGCTTGGGAGACTGGTGGTGGTGGTGGTGGTGGTGGTGGGTGTAGATTGGACTGGACTTGTTTGAGGAAGAGGCTGTCCTGAGCATGTGGGGAATGTCGAGGGAGTTGGGGCGTTGGAAGCTGGGTCTTAATGATGAATATTGGTTGACTGTTGGAAGGAAATGTGAGACCTTGGTGAAGAAGTCCACACATCTGTATCTTAGCCTGCTTTTAATGCTTTGCTTACTTCTAGGAACTTTTGAAACATAGTTGTGAAATGAAAAAGTATCAAAGAGGACTTTTAGATGCTTTTAGAGCTTCATGTATCAAACCAAATGTTGATAATAAAGTACCCTTTGGAAGCAACATTACTTTCCCACGTAATTTATTTGCATGCATTTACCTACTTCATTCTCCCAGTATAGTTTGTTTCATGTTGAAGATGTGCAAGAACCATGTCTGGAAATGTTGAAACATGTGCATCTTAGGGTTAGATAGAATGTAATTGGGTTTCCAAATGCATTTATAAGGCTTAATCTAAATAAGTCAAAAGAGACTTTATTTTTATTGAATTTATTGGGGTGAGCTTGGTTAATAAAATTATATAGGTTTCAGGTGTACAGTTCTGTAATACATCATGTGTATATTGTATGTTTACCACCCCGAGTATCCTTCCATCACCATTTATCCCCCGTTTACTCTCTCCTACTTCCCCCCACCTCCCTTTCCCTTTGGTAATCACCATGCTGTTGTCTGTCTATAAGGGTATTTTTTTGTTGTTGTTGTGTGCTTTTTTGCTTAATCCCTTCACCTTTTCCACCCAGCCCTCCAACCCCCTCCCCTCAAAAGAGACTTTAGAACTTAACACCTTAATTGGGTTTAGGAGGTTATTGAGAAAATAAGCTTTTTATGGGAAAAGTTGACAAATTTTGCATTCTGATAGTGAGATCCTTTGAGAGTCACATAATGTAAACTTCCTTTCTTTATCCCTATGAAACCAAAATGGACTTTCCTCACTGAAGTAAAATTCTGAGTTAAAATTTAGTAAATACCTCACCTTCAGGAATCTTTGCTTACAGTTAGAACAATAAAGGCTATCTGTATATACATATATTTGTGATTTTCAAGGAAATTTGAGTTCTATCATGCAATGCTCTTAGTCTTGAGGAATTTTTAAAAATATATTTGTATTGATTTCAGAGAGGAAGGAAGAGGGAGAGAGAGAGAGAAACATCAATGATGAGAAAGTATCATTGATCGGCTGCCTCCTGAATGCCCCCTACTGGGGCTCGAACCCACAACCCGGGCATGTGCCCTTGACCGGAACCGAACCTGAGACGCTTCAGTATGCAGGCCAATGCTCTATCCACTGAGCCAATTTAACTCTAGTTTTGTCTGACCTTGTTTACATAAGTCTG
Source organism: Myotis lucifugus (assembly GCF_000147115.1). Taxonomy (NCBI): domain Eukaryota; kingdom Metazoa; phylum Chordata; class Mammalia; order Chiroptera; family Vespertilionidae; genus Myotis; species Myotis lucifugus. The sequence goes on along the minus strand of NW_005871208.1, from coordinate 95,357 downwards.
ATCATAAAAATAGTGATTAACTTGGTCTGAAAGTAAATGTCTGGACCCTGAGCTTGCCTGTCGGTATCTGACATAATATTTGACAGTTTAAGCTATTGTTCATTTAAAGATTACCACAGCAAAAGTTTGGTTCTTGTCTAGGTTGAGTTGAAGATGGAGATAATTAAACATAACTGTATTTGTTATAAAAATAGTTAACATTGTTAACAAACATTTGCAAATCCACTATGGACTCTCTCTGCTACATGACCTTACATTGATGAGTGCTTTCTATCACTCATCAATGTGAGTGGTCTTCACAGGTATTAGTAAGAATGGCTTGCATATTTACACATTTAGAATTTGTTTTCAACATCAAATTTACAAGAGTTTTCAAGCATCATTTTATGTTTTTATGATGTACTAAATTTTTATTTTTTTTCTTTGCTTTTTTTCATGCATTTTGCCCTTGTCACTATTCTCTTGGTTCTTGCATACATTAAATATCATTTGCATTAATTTGTGTTACTTAGATATTAATTCTCAAATTTGAGTATTCATGAGAATCATCTGGAATACTTACTAAAAATAGTTTCCAAGGTCCCACTTTGGTGATTGTCTAGGACACAGACCAGAAATCTGATTTTTTAAAAACAAGTTCATAGATGATTTGATGCAGGTAGTCCAGGGACCACATTTCAAGAAACACTGACTAGAGAAGTTTTTATAGACAGAGGTAATGGCTTTTTGCTCTTCCGGTTTCTCCTTTTAATTAGATCTGGTGATTGCTTTTCCTACACCTTCATTAGGAAAAATGTTCTCTTTGACAAGCAATTTGTTTTGTAAAATTCTTTCCCTAATATATTTGTTTTACCCTGGCTTGTTTATTTTAATGATTTTGCTTCAAATTTATTGATTTATATTTTATGAAGATTCATCTTAACTGAAGTATTCTTTTTTATTTTTGATCTGCCATTCTATTCAGTAATATTCTTTTCATAAGTAGTCCTTTAATAGTCTCCTTACTTTTTTTCTTACATTTAATACATGGCATAGACTTTATAGTTAAAATAAAGGAGAGTCTTTTTTAAAAAAAATATATTTTATTGATTTTTTACAGAGAGGAAGGGAGAGGGATAGAGAGTTAGAAACATTGATCAGCTGCCTCCTGCACACCCCTACTGGGGATGTGCCTGCAGCCAAGGTACGTGCCCTTGACCGGAATCGAACCTGGGACCCGTCAGTCTGCAGGCCGATGCTCTATCCACTGAGCCAAATCAGTTAGGGCTAAAAGAGAGTCTTTAAAAACATGCTGAAAGAAGCCAGTCACAAAAACAACATAACGTATGATTCCTTTTCTATGAAATGTACAGAATAGGCAAATCTCTAGAGACAGATTACTGCTTGACTAGAGCTATGGGAAAGGAAGGAATGGGGAGTGATTGCTAATAGTACCATTATTTTGGGGGGTGTGTTATAAAAGTGTTCTAAAGTGGTAATGGTTGTACAACTCTGTGACTACCTAAAAACAATTGAATTATACACTTTAAATGGGTAAATTGAATTGTATTTCAATAGAACTGTTATTTTACAAAGTAAAAATTAGATTTTGTGATTTATGTATTTATGAATAGTTATTGATTTTAGAGAGAGGGGAAGGGAAAAGAGAGGGACATCCATGTGAGAGCACACTGATTGGCTCCCTCCTGCATACCCCCTACTGGGGATGAAGCCCACACGCAACCCAGCTTGGGGATGTGCCCTGACCAGGAATTGAACCAGTAACCTTTCAGTGCATGGGACGATGCCCAATCAAGCCACACTTTTATACATTTTCCCTTTTTCTCCTTTTTTTAAAAAAAAAAACGTATTCTTATTGATTTCAGAGAGGAAGGGAAATGGAGAGAGAGATAGAAACATCAGTGATGAGAGAGAATCACTGATTGCCTGCCCCCTGCACGCCCCCCACTGGGGATCGGGCCCGCAACCCAGGCATGTGCCCCCCGACCAGAATCGAACCCGGGACCCTTCAGTCCCCTGGCCTCTATCCACTGAGCCAAACCAGCTGGGGCTCCTTTTTTAAGTTGAGATGGAATTCACATTACATAAAATTAACCATTTTAAAGTGAACAGTTCAATGGCATTTAGTGTGTTCACAGTGCTGTGCAACTACCACCTCTACACTGAGTGGCCAGATTATTATGACCACCTGATGTTTGTAGGCAAATTAGCCGTACACTGCATCGTATGGAAGCTGAAGGCCTGTTCGAACACCTTTGCTGTCTGCAGTTACCAAGATAAAACGTCTCCAATTTGCACAGGAACACAAGGATTGGACAGTCGAGCATTGGAAAAAAGTCATGTGGTCCGATGAATCACGTTTCCAGTTGCATCATGCAGATGGCAGAGTGAGAATTTGGCGGAAACAGCATGAAAGCATGCTCCCCACATGCATGAGTACAACCCTTCAAGCTGATGGGGGCAGTGTTATGGTTTGGGGCATGTTTTCCTGGCATGATTTGGGCCCTTTAATTCATGCGGAACAACATCTGAATAGCACAACATACCTAAGTATCGTTGCTGATCAGGTTCATCCTATCATGTTGATGGCGTATCCCAATGGAGATGGCTTCTTCCAACAAGACAATGCGCCATGCCACGGTGCTCGTATTGTGCAGGAGTGGTTTCAAGAACATGAGGGAGACTTTACCTTGCTTAGGTGGCCCCCACAATCACCAGATCTCAATCCAATTGAGCATTTGTGGGATGAAGTTAAAAGAGCCATCAGGCAGCTGGTTCCACAACCATCAAATCTCACAGAACTGGACAGTGCTATTCATCAGGCATGGTGTCAGATTCCTCGCATCACCTTTCAACATCTCCTGGAGTCAATGCCAAGAAGAATTGCTGCAGTATTGAAGGCAAAAGGTGGCCCAACGAAGTACTGATGGGGTGGTCATAATAATCTGGCCACTCAGTATGTGTGTGTGTGTGTGTGTGTATGTGTGTGTGGGTGGGTGGGTGTGCGTGTGTGTCCCACATTCAAAGGCTGTTAAATCACGTTGTTTACCCATATCTTCAGAAAAATATCACTTCTACTGTTGTGGTAAACAACCTGCTTCCCTATTTATCATGGTCTGGCCCTCTAGCAACTTCAGCGCGAAATTATAGCTAATTTGCCTACAAACGTCAGGTGGTCATAATAATCTGGCCACTCAGTATAGTTCCAAAGCATTTTCATCACCCCCAAAGAAAATCCTCTACTTGTTAAACACTTGCTTCTCATTTCCCTCGCCCCTCGCTCCCTAGTAACAACTAACATGGCTTTACCTATTCTGGATATTTCACATAATGGAATTCTATGGTGTGTGACTTTGTGTGTCTGGCTTCTGTCAGCATAAATTTTCAGGGTTCGCCCACATGGCAGCATGTATTAATACTTCAGTACTTCACTCTTTTATGGCTGAGTAATATGCCATTGTATGTATATATCACAATTTGTTTATCCATTCAGCTGTGAATGGACATTTGGATTGTTTTTTTCCTTTTGACTATTATGAATAATGGTAGCTAGCGTTATGCTTATGTAGGAAATAACAAAATGTTTATAAACATGTTCAAGTTTCTGTGTAGACATTTTTCTCTTTATTGAGGTATAATTGACATCATTATATTAGTTTCAGGTGTACAACTTACTGATTTGGTATTTGTATATTTTATGAAATGATCAACACAATAAGTCCAGTTAACATCTGTCACTGTACATAATTGCAAAATTTCTTTTCTTCTGGTGATGAGAACTTTTAAGATTTACTCTTAGCAACTTTCAGATATGCAATACAGTATTATTAACTACTAGAGACCCCATGCACGGGGCGGGGAGGGGTGTCCCTCAGCCTGGCCTGCACCCTCTCCAGTCTGGGACATCCCTCTAGCAGTCTGGGACTGCAGTCTCCTAACCGCTCACCTGACTGCCTGCCTGATTGCCCCTAACTGCCTCTGCCTGCTGGCCTTGTCCCTAACTGCTCTTCCCTGCTGTCCTGATCGCTCCCTAACTGCTCCCCTGCCGGCCCGATTGCCCCTAACTGCCTCTGCCTCAGCCCCTGCCACCATGGCTTTGTCCGGAAGGACGTCCGGAAGATGCCCGGTCTAAGTAGCATATTACCCTTTTATTAGTTTAGATAGTCACCATGTTTTACTAGACATATGTTTTCATTTCTCTGGGGTATATATTTAGAATTGGAATTGATGGGTCATACGGTAATATGGTAATTCTATGCTAAACTTTTTTTTTTTAATTTAAAGACCCTTTTTTTTTAGGTTCACAGCAATAGAGGAAGGTACAGAAATTTCTCATGTACCCCCTGCTTCCATGTATGTAGAGCCTCCCCCACCAGAGTGGTACACATTCTGTACCTACATTGATGAACCTACATTGACACATCATAGTCACTCAAAGTCCACAGTTTACCTTAGGGTTCACTTTTGGTATTGTACATCCTATAGATTTAGACAAATTTATAATGACGTGTACCTGTGTCATTACGGAGTATTTTCATTGCTCTAAAAATCCTCTATGTTCTGCCCATTCATTTCCCCACCCCTATCCCTGGCAACTGTTGTTCTTTTTACTGTCTCCATAGTTTTCTCTTTACCAGAGTGACATATAATTAGAATCATACAATATGTAGTCTTTTCAGATTGGCTTCTTTCACTTAGTAACATGTAGTTAACATTCTTCCATGTCTTTTCATGGCTTGATAGCTCATTTATTTTTATTTTATTTATTTATTTTTTAAATATATTTTATTGATTTTTTGCAGAGAGGAAGGGAGAGGGATAGAGAGTTAGAAATATCGATGAGAGAGAAACATTGATCAGCTGCCTCCTGCACACCTCCCACTGGGGATGTGCCTACAACCAAGGCACATGCATCCTTGACCTGAATCGAACCTGGGACCCGTCAGTCCACAGGCCGACGCTCTATCCACTGAGCCAAACCAGTTAGGGCAATAGCTAATTTATTTTTAGCGGTGAGTAATATTTCATTGTCTAGAACAGTGGTTCTCAACCTTCTGGCCCTTTAAATACAGTTCCTCATGTTGTGACCCAACCATAAAATTCTTTTCGTTGCTACTTCATAACTGTAATGTTGCTACTGTTATGAATTATAATGTAAATATCTGATATGCAGGATGGTCTTAGGCGACCCCTGTGAAAGGGTCGTTCGACCACCAAAGGGGTCGCAACCCACAGGTTGAGAACTGCTCGTCTAGAAGGATTTATTTATCCATTCACCTACTGAAGGAGATCTTTGTTTCTTCCAATTTTTGGCAGTTATGAATAAAGCTTGTATAAACATCCATGTTTAGGTTTTGGTGTGGAGATAGTTTTCAACTACTTTGAGTAAATATTGTTGATGTTATTATTGGATCATATAGTAAGAATGTGCTTACTTTTATAAGAAACCCCCCAACTGTCCTTCAGAATGGTTGTACCATTTTGCTTCCCATCAGCAATGAGTGAGAGTTCCTGTTGCTTCACATCCTTGTCAGCATTTGATGTTCTCAGTGTTCCAGATTTTGGCTATTCTAATAGATGTGTAGTACATGCTTAATTTTTTTCAAGAACTGCTAAGCTATTGTATTTCTTTATTTTCAAACTAGAGGCCCAGTGCACGGATTCATGCATCAGTGGGGTCCCCTAGCCTGGCCTGCGGGATCGGGCCGAAACCAGCTCTCCAACATCCCCCCAGGGTTCCCGGATTGCGAGGGTGCAGGCCAGGCCAAGGGACCCCACCGGTGCACGATCAGGGCCGGGGAGGGACGCGGGAGGTTGGCCAGACAGGGAGGGACTACAGGAGGGCTCCAGGGCGTGTCCGGCCTGTCTCGCTCAGTCCCGAGCAACAAGCTAACCTACTGGTCAGAGCGTCTGCCCCCTGGTGGCCAGTGCACGTCATAGTGAGCAGTTGAGCGGCCTTAGCATATCATTAGCATATTACGCTTTGATTGGTTGAATGGACGACCAGATGACCGGACACTTAGCATATTAGGCTTTTATTATATAGGATTATAAGAGAGCTTGGCTGGCGTGGCTCAGTGGTTGAGCATTGACCTATGAACCAGGACATTATGGTTTGATTCCCAGTCAGGGCACATGCATAGGTTGTGTGTGGGCCTGATCCCCAGTGTGGGATGTGCAGTAGGCAACCGATCAATGATTCTCTCTCATCATTGATGTTTCTATTTCTCTCTCCCTCTCCTTCCTTTCTGAAATTAATAAAAATATATATATTTTTTAATTACAAGGGAAAGTTATAGAGGTAGTAGAAGTGAGCCAGCTGGGCTGCTTAGGCTCAAGAAACAAGTTATGGAAACAAAAAGAGGGCCCTTGGAGTTTAGGAAAGAGAAAGACAAAGGAAAGGTAACATCCCTGGGGGGAAGGAGAAGGGAAAGGCGTGGGTGTGCTCCCGAGAGGGAGAGCACTTCCAAGCTGTTTACACAGCATCTGAACTATTCCCACTATACAAGGGTTTCTGTTTCTCTACATCCTCACCAATATTTCTTTTTCTTTCTTTTTTTTTTTAATTAAAGTTATCCTAGTGAGTGTGAAGTAATCTCTCATTGTGGTTTTGTTTTGCATTTCCTTAATGACCATGTTGGTGAACATCATTTCATATGCTTATTGATCACTTGTATATCTTTGGAGAAGTGTCTATTCAAGTCTCTTGCCCAGGTTTTAATTGGATTGTCTTTTTTTTTGTTGCTGAGTTGTAAGAGTTTTTTATATATTCTAGGTACTACATCATTATCAGATAAATGGTTTGCGGATATTTTCTCCCATTATGTAGGTTGTCTTTTCACAAATTCTCTTACATAAAATCAGGAACTTAACACCAATACAATACTATAAACTATTGACTTACAAAAGTGTTTAATTTTGATGAAGTCCAGTTTACCTATGTTTTCTTTTGTTACTCATGCTTTTGGTTTCAACTTTAAGAATCTATTGCCAAATCAAATGTCACGAAGTTTTAACAAGTGGTTTCTTCTGAGAGTCTTATATTTAGGTAATTGGTCTACTTTGAGTTGATTCTTATATATGGAATGAGGTAGGGGTCCAACTTCATTTGTTTACATGTAGATATCCAGTTGTCCTACCCACCATTTGTACATTTCTTTCCCCATTGAATTTTCTTGTTACCCTTGTGGAAAATCAAGTGGCCATAGATATAAAGATTTGTTTGTGGACTCTTAGTTCTATTCTGTTGGTTGATATTCTATTCTTTGCTAGTACCACACAGTTTTGATTACTTTACCTTTGAAATAAGTTCTGAAATTTGGAAGTTTGAGTCCCTCTACTTTGTTTTTCAATATTGTTTATGAATTTTTAACCCCAGCTATTGTACTTTTTTATCCAGAACTTCTGTCTGGTTCCATTTTATACTATCTATCTTTTTATTGCCATTCTTAATCATACATTGCTCTTCTGATTTCCTTTAGTTATTTGTCCATGGTTTCCTTCAGTTCTTTGAGCATATTTAAGACAGCTAATTTAGTGGTTCTCTATGGAGTGTGCCTGCTCCTTTCCCCACCCCCTTCCCCCCCTTGCCTTTTTCTTCTGAGCTCCAAAGACCCTTTTTTTGGCCTCTGTAACTTGTTTCCTGAGCCCGTTTCTTCTACGGCTCACTTCTTCTACCTCTGTGACTTTCTAAATAAACTTTATTCTATAGTTTGGGGAGGTGGGGGAAAGACAGTTAAAGTCTTTGAATAGTAAATCTAGTATCAGATAGGGCTTGCTCAGGGATGGTTTCTGTCAGTTTCTTTTTCTCCCCTGTGAATGGACCATACTTTCCTGTGTCTTTGTATGCGTCGTAATTTTTGTTGTTGAGAACTGTACATTTTGAGTATTCTAATGTGGTAACATTGGAAATCAGATTCTACTCCCTCCCTAGAGTTTACTCTTGTTACTTGGTGGCCTCCTGGTTCATAGGTTGACGCTCAACCACTGATCATGTTACTTTTCTCCTGAAAATTCTCCAATGATTTTGCATCTCACTTTAAATAAAAGCCTTAGTTCTGATTAATACACATGGAGTGCCTCACTGGACATCTTGTCCATAACTTCTGTTCTCCTGTCTTGCTCTGCCCCAGCCACATCTGGCTTTCTTACAGCTCCTCAGATGCTGTGCACATTCCCACCTCAGGGCCTTCGCATTTGTTATTACTCTTCCTGGGGTAATAGTTGAGAGGAATTGGAGTAGAGGACAGCAAGGAAAAGAACTTCAGTTTCATCAGCTGGAACTTTTAGAAAGGGAAGGTAATGAGATGAGATCGTACAGGTAAGCCGGTCCAGTTTGGAAGGGCCTTGGGAGCCCTGTTGAGAACTATCATGATTTCACTGAGAAGCTACAGAAGCATGTAAACCAAGCATGTCAAACTCAAAGGCTCACACGGGCCAGATAAACAAGGTTTAAGTTTATGTGGGCCGCAAAAAACCAAAAACTTCAATTTTCATAGAAACGTAGGTTTATTTCGATAGAGACATGCTGAATACAAAGGGCTGAAATAAATGAGTAATCGTTAATATAAAATAGAACGCTTTAATAAAAATTAATATTTTTTCTTGAACATTAACTTACCAGACACTGAATAACTGCACAAATTAATAAGCGTAATGCAAATAAACCTATTTTTCTTGTTCTCCAAAAGCAAAATATTTCCTGTTGCTCACACAAACAAGTCAGTACAAGACTAATGACGTGGCATTCGGCTGCTAAAATATTCTAATAAAAATTCTAAAATATTCTAATAAAAATGTTGCTAGTATTAGTGGAGAGAAATGGTGCGCCTGCGCGTAAGGCATATAGGAAAATGAATGCAACACGATTATAGTAATCGGTCATTAGCAAACGTTGTAGTTCATTATTAATAATTATGTATAACAGGATATTGTAAAAATTGTTACAAAATTTTTATTAAAATGTTTCTTACATACTGTTATATTGGCTGGGCCGCGAAAATATTCATTGTGGGCTGAGAGTTTGACATGCTTGATGTAAACAGAGTAGTGATATCTTAGACTTACAGTTTTAGAGGTTACTTTGACTGCAGATGGGAGGATAATGATGAAAAGCTAGTTATCATTCCTAAGAAGGGTTGAAGCTTAGTGAACTGGGCATCTTTTGCTTTGCATATTCTTAGAGATGTAACTGATTCTCTATAAAAGAGAAAGGGAGCAAATAACAGATCTGCTTTCATTGCATCATCAGACCTAAATGAGGGCATCTTGGAACATGTTGGCCACTTTAGAAGAAAGGGCCTTTATCAAAGGTCTGGTCTGAAGGAGGAGAATTCTTATAAGCCCTACCACTGTGAGCTTAAAGGGAGAAGGGATAGCTAAAGACTCTTACCATTACATAGGACTAGTGTTCTGGTACTTACAGGATTTCCCCAGTTAAAGTTAAAAAAAACAAACAAGAAAACAGAAAAATATCTGTGCTTATCTTTTACTACTGGGAGGAACTGGGGACTGGGGAGATTGTATGGCTTTGAAGCTAGGTGTGGTAGTAGGGATGGAATGGGCAAGGCAGAAGAACCCCAACGGTGGTCATTTTGGACCCGAAAAGAAGCTTTGAATACTGAAATGGGAGTTCTTTCTATATCAAAATTGTCAGATTTCCAGAGTATATAACCCATGAATATTGTTGCAGGTTGCCATTCATCACCTTGCTATTAATGTGAAGAGTCAGTAATTTCAGAAATTTAATAAAAGAGCCTGGTACTAATGATGCCACAGGTGATGTTTTCAATTAGCAGTGTTTTAATGAGATTTATAGGCTGGTAAGAGCTAATCCTGTAATGCAGGAAAAAAACTGAGAAAGCAGGCCTATATCTGGCAAATCTCCTGAGTAGGACTTTGTGATTCAGAGGTCTCTGATTAAACATTTAATATCTTATAAATTCTCTTGAAGTATCTGACATTGGTCAGATACTTTTCCACTTCCAAAATAAGTAAGACTTGCAGACATTTGAAATTAGAAGTTTTTAGTGACTTTCTTACCTAAAATAAAATAAAGAACATTGCCTATAGAAGTAAATTAGTGACAAATAACCCAGCAGAGCCCTAGCCGGTTTGGCTTACTGAATAGAGCGGCAGCCTGGGGACTGAAGGGTCCCAAGTTCGATTCCTGTCAAGGGCATGTACCTTGGTTGCAGGCACATCCCCAGTAGGGGTGTGCAGGAGGCAGCTGATCAATGCTTCTCTCTCATCGATGTTTCTAACTCTGTTTCTATCCCTCTCCCTTCCTCGCTGTAAAAAATCAATAAAATAAATATTAAAATAAAATAAAATAGACAAGGATTAAAGATTGAAGTTAAAAAAAAAAAAACCCAGCAGAGCAGAAATGAGGGAGATTAAAAAACTTGGAGGGAAAATAAATTAGCTTCATATTTTTGGGTAAACTTTGAGAGGTACATGATGACAACTATTCAAGCTTTTGGTCTCTCTTAACTGCTGAAGAAATAGAATGGATTATACCTAAAAGCACCTTCTTAAAGTCCTTAAAGAATATTAAGACCATATTGAGATCTGGAAAATAGTTCCAGGAACAGTAGAGTCAAACCTCGAATGTCTCCCATCTCAAACAATTCAATTCCTGACCAAGTTGTTCACAGAAAAATGTCTTGGTTGTTGAACAGAATTTCAGTTCTGGACCCAACAACACTTTTATGCTGATATTTGTAGGATGGGTCATGAGTCTCCCAGGTGACAAAGGAGAGAATGCGTGAGTATGAGTCAGTTTACTGCTGACCTCGGTTCTCAAACTTAATTCATCCTGGAAGGCTGTTCGAGAAGCCATTTGCTTGAAAACTAAATCATTTTTTCCCCCATTAGAAATAATGTAAATTTAACTAATCTGTTCCCGACCCCCAAATGATTCCTTGTTTTAATCTTCTTTGTATACAGTACATGTCTAATGTACTGTTTAATATATAAACACTTTAAAAACAAAAGGACATAAAATAAAAGCGAAAATTTAACAAAAAGGAAATGGAATGTACAGTAAAAAATAAAAATTTACATACATCCTAGAACTTACCTTTAATGTTGAGAGCTATTGATGACTGAGGAGCGGTGGAGGGATGTTATTGTTGGGGAGTCCCCTTCCATAAAAAGCTTTAGGTAGCTGTTCTCCTGGATTCTTTCTTTGGTCTCTTTGCTCCGCTAGGATGTGCTTCAGGCTCCCTGGGCCTCTGTCTCACTAAAGACCTATCCAGTGATGTTTGTTTTTGCCTGTGTTTTAACACTTGCCTGAAGCAAAACACTTGCACTGTCACTGAACAAGTTTATTGCAAGGTTTGTTACTCCTTTGTCATGGTGATATTTCTCAAATATTCACAGCACAGGTTCCTGAGCAGTTGACACCAGATTGAGCAGTAAACTGACTCATACTCCAGCATTCTCTCCTTTGTCATCTGAGAGACTCTGACTCATTATATAGGTATCAGCATGAAAGGAGTGTTAGGTCCAGACTGAAGTTTTCAACCGAGACAGTTTTCAGTGGCCGAGAACTGAATTGTTTGAGATAGGAGACATTCGAGAACCAGGGTTTGACTGTGTAAGTAAAGCGGTTCTGTGCTTTGTTTATTTTTCCTTAAGTGCTATACAGTGGCTTTTGGAATGTACCCTTTTGTTTTGTCTGTGTGTGTGAGTGAGCAATTTAATACCTTCCTTTACATATTCACCACCTCTATTGAGTTTCGTCGTAAAGAATTCTATAGAAACATTGGAACAGGGGCCTGCTCCTCTATCTTATTACTTAACAAACCACCCCTAAGATGTAGTGGCTTAAAACAATAATTTGACTTCTCATGAATCCCTGGATTGATTGTGCAGATTTGCGTTATGTTGGACAATCAAGATGGCTCTCTCACATGTACAGTACCTCAGGAAACTTCTCTTCCACTTACTACCAGCTAGTTCATACATAATTTTAGAAGAGTGTATTCTGAGATCATAGTTCATTAGAATCACTTTGCCCAAATGGAGAAGATATAAACTTTCTAAGAATTGAAAACCTTTTTATGTCTTGACTTCAATTAATAATATAATTTTTAGCCTTGGCAACCGGGTGGCTCAGTTGATTGGAATGTTCTCTCATACACCAAAACATTGTGGGTTCAGTTCCCAGTTAGGGCACATACCTAGGGTGGGGGTTCAATCCCCCGTTGGGGTGTGTTCAAGAGGTACCCAAATCGATATCTCTCTCTCTCTCTCTCTCTCTCTCTCTCTTTTCCTCTCGCTAAACATATCCTCGGGTGAGAATTTTTAAGAAATTTAAAAAGAGTACAATTTTTAGGAATCATCTGTGTTAGAAAATACTATACTGATAAGTCTTTTGGATTTGGTATATACAGGTTTAGCATGCCCAGATGTCATCTGTGCCTTGTTTTGTCATGGCAAATACACAAAAGTAGAAATGAAATTTTAAAAGATATAAACAGGTTCATAAGCCAGTTGGTCTAGCCCATATACAGACTGGAAGGGAGAGAGATAGAGAGTTAGAAACATCGATGAGAGAGAAACATAGATCAGCCGCCTCCTGCACATCCCCAGTAGGGCAACCCAGGTACATGCCCTTGACCGGAATCGAACCCGGGACCCCTCAGTCCGCAGGCCGACGCTCTATCCACTGAGCCAAACCGGTTTCGGCAGAAATGAAATTTTAAAAGATATAAACAGGTACATAAGCCAGTTGGTCTAGCCCATATACAGACTTTTGTAGTTATCAATTGGTTGCTGCCTTCTGTAGCAGATGCTATGTCATATACTTTGGACTATAATAGCGGTGAACTAGTGTATTTCCTGAATACTATTACGTATTAGTATTTTCTAATAATATATAGGATCCCTAGGCATATCCCAACACAGCTTTTAAGACCTTAACAGGCTCAAAATATTTAGGTCCTTTTATTTTTTAAATTTAATTAATTAATTTAAAAATATTTTTATTGATTTCAGAGTGGAAGGGGGAGAGAGACAGGAACATCAATGTTGAGAGGGAATCATTGATCAGCTGCCTCTTGCATGCCCCCTACTTGGGATTGAGTCCCTAACCTGGGCATGTGGTCTAGCCTGGAATCAAACCGTGACCTCCTGCTTTGTAGGTTGGCTGGGCTATTTTTTTGATTTTGAGAGCATGTTTATTAAAGCTGGGGACAGTGAAACAAGGAAGGGCTTAGTATAGAAGAAGCAACAGGAGAGAGACTAGGTGGGGCTGATTTTACTCTCTAGAAATGTTAAGGGAAAGAAATGAGCCAAGTCAGGGCTGCTTTGGCTCACTGGAAAGTCAGAAGAAAGGGGGCGTTGGAGACAGGTTCAGGGGGTTAGCCTGGGACGAGCTGCCACTACCCAGTGCTCCCCTGGTTGGCGAGGACCCTTACAGCTTAGTAGATGCACCCCTCTTCCTTCCTCTCTGTAAAAAAAAAATCAATAAAATATAAAAAAAAAAATAAAGAGGACTCTTTCAACCCTGAACTGGGAATTGAATATCCCTATAGAGTGGACCCAACAAGACTTCTTTGCTTCAGACCAACATCCTGCACACCCCACACTGGGGATGGAGCCCCCATCCCAGGCATGTGACCGGGAGTCGAACCATGACCTCCTGGTTCAGAGGCTGACACTCCACTGCTCAGCCATGCCAGCTGGGCCAGATGGTGGTTTTCATGAAAGCTGATATCAGCATTTTTGGTAACCATATCACACTGTTTATCTCATTGAAATCGATTTTTTTTAAAGCCCTAGTCCAGCAGTTCTCAACCTGTGGGTTGCGACCCCTTTGGCAGGGGTCGCCTAAGACCATCCTGCATATCAGATATTTACATTACGATTCATAACAGTAGCAACATTACAGTTATGAAGTAGCAACGAACATAATTTTATGGTTGGGTCACAACATGAGGAACTGTATTTAAAGGGCCAGAAGGTTGAGAACCACTGCGGGCCTAGTCTTTCTTACATATATTGGATCACTTTGCTGTTTTTAGTTTAAAGTGTATGGCTTAATATTTATCCTTATTAAATCTTATCCTGTTAGATTTAGCCTCCTGTTCCAGCCAATTAGAATTATTTTAAAAGTTGATTCTATCATATAGGATATTTGCTTTTCCATCCCAGATTCCTGTGATTTGCATATTTGGTCATCATCCTTTTCAGTGTCCTTATCAAGTCATTTATTTGTTTAAAATGTTGCAGGGGACGAGTTTCTCTGGGGTCTTGTGGAATACTGTACCTCCTAGTTTATCTGCACTCTTTAGGTACAGTTGTATAGTTATCTGTAAAGCCACTTAACTGTAAAAAATTCATATTTTTCACCTTGAACAGAGATAACAGGAGAGGCTTTATTTTATACATTGCTAAAATCCAGAAATATTTATGTTTCCAGCATTCCCTGGTCAAATCATATAAAAAGGGAATATGAGTTTGTTTGCTTATGGCTCCTAGTGATCCCCAATGCCCTGCCTAAATACTCAAACTATTCTTTTAATAATCTCTTAGTCTTGCCCAGATTTCATGTCAGATCACTCTGGTTAAGGTAGGGAGACTATACTTGCCTCATTTTAAAAATTACTACTACTACAGGAAAGATAGGAGAAAAACAGGAATTGAGATGTTTTTTGTCTCTGCTTCATATTAACTAGTAATATGCCATTTACATCAAAGAGCGGACCTGTGCTTCTCTTACCTTTATTGCAAGTCTCAGCGCATTGTGGGTTTCAGCTGAAGCTTGCTTCTTATTTATGTCAGTACCACTTAAAAAATAGTTCCTTTCCTTTTGGATGTATTTTTACTGTGCACCCCCTTCTAATTCTGAGTTGATTGGTGAGCTTTTTGTCTAGTCTTTGTAGACACCTCCAAACCTCTCCCCCTGCCATCTCAGATAATGTGAAATTGGCAGAACTTCATTTTTGAGAACCTCAATCTTGTGTTCCCTTTTAGTACCTCACATCCATGGGCTTGGGTCCTGTCTTCACTTTTGAAGCCTATTCTTTAAAAAGCTAGGAATCACATCTGCCGTGTTCCTTGTTCTTCCTGTCTATTTGGCTGGGTTGCTTTCTTTTTCTTTTTCTTTTTTTATATATATTTATTTTAACCAGTTAGTGTGGGTTGCTTTCTTTTGAGGCTCCCACCACGTCCTCTTTTCTGATCAGTTTCTTCTTGGTCAAATTAGGTTCAGAATATAATTCTACTTATTTCTTATGTCTTCTGGGTGGTAGAATAATTAGCAAGGCAATTTTAAAAATTATATGTGCTGCTTTTTAGTTTAATGAGATTTTTCACTAGATGTTCAGCTAGCAGAAATCTTTTATCACTTTGTGACAGCAGACTCTTAACCAAGAAAGTAAGATAATTTCACCATTACTCAGTAGTCAGGACATCTCACTGGCTTCATATTAAAACTTGCAGGGCATCTCTCTTTCCCACAAATCCAGGGAAATCAGTTATTTTCTCTCCTCTTTAAAGATGTTATGACCAGTTATTTTTAAAAAATGTCTTATCCAGCATTTGTTGGTGTTCTTTTTAAAAATATTTTTTTTATTGATTTTTGAGAAAAAAAATCAATAAAAAAGATTGATTTGTTATCCCACGTATTTATGGATTCATTGGTTGATTCTTGTATGTGCCCTGATCAGGGATCAACCTAACAACCTTGGCATATCCAGACAATGCTCTAACCAGCTCAGCTCCCTAGCCAGGGCCTTTATGACCAGTTATTTACTGGATTTTTTTTTTCTTTTGAAGCTGACCTCAGAATAGAATGTAGTATCTTCAATTCTTGCCCTTTTACATTATAACTGATATAGTGATACTAAAGGCCCAGTGCACGAACTTGTGCACCTTGAAAGGAACTGTGGGCCGCGAGGCTGTGGTAGGCACAGGGGCGGGTCTCGGCCCATCCTCCGTGCCCCTGCCAGGCCCCTCCCACCGCAGCCCCAGGTCCCCTGTCTGCCTGCAGCCCCGCTCCCACCTGCCGCCGCTCCCATGCACTGATGGTGCTGGCCCCGCTGATGGCGCTGAACGATTGGGGCTGGCGCCATCAGTGGGTGCGAGCCGTGGCTGCTGCTCCAATCACCCCTCAGGAGCAGGGGGAAGTGGAGAAGCCCTCAGGGGCAATTAGGGCTGGCAGCCGCGACTCGCACCTGCTGATGGCGCAGAGCGAATGGGATGGTGCCGGGCACCAGCAGTGGATGCGAGCCGTGGCTCCGGCACTGGCTGCAGGTGCAAGCAGGGCTGGTGCTAGCAGTTTGTGTGAGTGGCGGCTCCAGCACCAGCAGCAGGTGCGAGCGCTGGGCAGGACCATGGCGCATGGAAGCAAAGAATTTTCAGTAACCACCAGAGGCTCGCCCCAATGACAGCGACTGGCGCCCTGCCTTGGTGTGGTGCCCCTGCTCACCTGCTCCACCATCTGGCCACGGCTGATGCCTGCCATGTTCCACGCATGCCCCCTGGTGGTCAGCACACGTCATAGCGACCGGTTGTTTGGTTGTTCTGCCGTTCGGTCTATTTGCATATTAGCCTTTTATTATATAGGATTGGCATGTTTTCAAATATTTTCATCATGGTGAAATGAAGGTTATAAAATAGAGAAGTTAGGAGCTCATGACATCTTACTGTCCCCAGTTAGTTTCTAATTTCCTTAGATGCTATGGACACCTGTCTGCTTGCCTCTCTTACTCAAGATAGAGCTCATCCAACCTCTCCCTTTCTATGCTGTAGGATCTTTTTAGAAGAGGGCATTCCACAGCTGGTAGGCCTGAGGGAGAAAATTAAACCATAGTTGTGAATTAGTAGAGACTATTCAGAGAAGGGTAATGTATATCAGAAGCAGCTCTTCAGGGAATCCCAGTTACTTACAGGGAAGATCATTGTTATAATGATTTCTGCTATGCCTCTACTCCCAGGTATGGATTTCCACTTGCGATGCATATTTTAAAAATATACAGTACTTAGCCCTTGCTGGTGTGGCTCAGTTGGTAGGAGTGTTGTCCTATACACCAAAAGGTGGGGAGTTCGTTTGATTCCTGGTCAGGGTACATACCCAGGTTGTGGGTTCAATCCCCTGTCAGGATGCATGCAGGAGGCAACTGATCAATGTTTCATTCTCACATCGATATTTCGCTCTCACTCTTTATCTCCCTCCCTCCCACCCCCTTTCCCTTCCTCTCTCTAAAAATTAATTTTAAAAAATTTAAATATATATATATATTCAGTTTATCTTTTTAACAGTAAGATTTCTGTATCCTTATCCTCGATTAGAGGTACTATGAGATGTTGAGAATTCCAAAATGATTACAGTGTATTAGGGCTGAGTATTTGGGACAATGCAAATAAACAAAAATATAAATCATACCAACAAATATCTATCTATCTATATCTATCTATCTATCTATCTATCTATCTATCTATCTATATAAAAGGCTAATATGCAAAGTGTCCCCTTGGGAGTTTGACCAGGAGCCTGGGAGTTCAATCACTCGCTTGCTGTGACATGCTCTGACCACCAGGGGGTGGCACAGAACGAAGGAAGGCCCTGGCCGGCAGCTGGAAGGAAGGCCTCGGCTGGCAGCTGAAAGGCCCCGATCAGCCTTGATCACCGGCCAGACCTAGGGACTCTACCCATGCACAAATTTTGTGCACCAGGCCTCTAGTTTACTAATAAGCACATAAAAAAGTTATTCCTTCAAATTGCATATGTTTCACTGAATGAATTAAATACATGAAGGAATCAGAGAATATAATAAAATGCCAAATTATGCATTGTTAGCAACTATTATACATTGTTAGAGTCTACCAGAGTGGGTTTTCCTAATCTGTACTCAACTTACCTCTGAGAAGGAGGAGACTTCTCTGTATTTCCAAAATTGTTTCTCGTTGAATTTGTTATTGTTGTGGTATAAGCAGGGCCTGGAACTGTAGTTACTGGTGACCTTTAGCCTCCACCTATAGGAATGTGGAATTGAATGATACTCTTGTCCCCACAGCAGAGTAAAAGAAATTCAGTGTACCAAGAACATGAGTAATTCAGATATATTTGAGGTTTTTAGATCCTAAATCCTCTGATGAGAAAACATAGTTTTATGTATTGAGTTTGGCTGTACTATTTTGAGTTAATTTTAGGGGTAACTTTAGAATCAATTTTAGAATTCCAGCTTCAAATGATAGTCCTTTGCTTAGTCATGAGGGATTAGGTGTAATACCACATTATATTGAGAAGTCTCGGAACTGTTGCTATATATTAACCTTGCTAGGCACTGACATTTGAGAAGGAAGAAAAACACTCTACATTCCTAAAGGCTGAGCTGTTGCTCTGTTGCAAAATCTTATTTTCCTTGATTCCTGGTCATCTTCACTAGCCCTTCCCTTCAAGGAATCATCAAATGTGATGTACTTAAGGATGTATAGCACCCTGGCCCAGTAGTTCAGTTGGTTAGCTCAGTTGGTTAGAGCATTGTCCTGATACGCCAAGGTTGTGAATTTGATCCCCGGTAAGGGCACATGCAAGAAACAGCCACTCTCCCCGCCTCCTCCACCTCTCTCAAATCAATCATTTTTTTAAAAATTTAGAAAAAAATAATGTATGGCAATAAAATCTCCCAAAGACTAACATCTTTTATTGCTCTGTAATAAAAGGAATATGTGCGTGTCCTCTCTCTCTCTCTCTCTCTCTCTCTCTGTAAATATCTAATAACTGCGAGTGCTCCTAAGTGACCAACAGGTGGGTAGCATATACCAAGTATATGCTGGACAAAGGGATGATTCATGTCCTGGGTGGGACAGAGCAGGACAGCGTGAGATTTCATCACACTACTCAGAATGGTTTGCAACTTGAAATTTAGGAATTGGTTATTTCTGAAATTTCCCATTTAATGTTTTCAGGCTGCATGTGACTGAAACTGTGGATAAAGGGGGACTGCTCAATAAAGATACTGCAGTTGTTGCATTTCAGAGAACAGATATATTACTGAGTGGCCTAAATTGTGATTTTGGAACTCTACATACGATTTTCAGAGCCCTTTTAGAAACACCTGTCTATGTTCCCTAGAAACACAGTCTGGGCATTTAGGTGGTTTTAACAGTGAATATCTGTCATTACTCACATTGTTGTGGTCAGGGGGATATCACAGCTGGTAATCTGAACTGAATAGTTGGGAAGAAACTCCAAAGAAGTGAGTAATATTTATGGTTTGCCAAAGCAACTTGCAGTTAAATTGCTTCCACAATAAATCTGCTCTTGCACCTTTGTCAGATGTTAACAAAAGTCATTTATGTGTTTTATTTCAGTGATGTCCTTGCCTTGCCCATTTTTAAGCAAGAAGAGTCAAGTCTGCCTCCTGATAATGAGAATAAAATCCTACCTTTTCAGTATGTGCTTTGTGCTGCCACCTCTCCAGCAGTGAAACTCCACGATGAAACCCTGACATATCTCAATCAAGGTTAGATGCGTCCTTGTTCGTTAGTATTACTGCAGACCTGCTGAATTCATGACATTTAATTAGGTGCACTTTATGTAAACAGTGCACCTTTTGGCCCAGCCCGTGTGCTCAGTGGTTGAGCGTCGACCCATCAACCAGGAGGTTGAGGTTCGGTTCCTGGTCAGGCTACATGCCTGGAGTTTCGGGCTCAATGCCAAGTGGAAGGTTGGGAGGGGGAGGCCGATCGGTGATTCTCTCTCCCTCTCCCTTCATCTCTCTGAAATTCATATAAACATTTTTTTAAAGTGCATCTTTCTAGTGTAGACTGTCAAAATCCAAGGCTTACTTCAGATATTTGAGTTTTTATGTCATGTGTGATATATATTAATAGCTTCTTCTGTCTGTGTGCCCATTTTCAGTTTCCATCTCCCTCTTTTTTCTAATCCATGTTCCCTGAACATCCTCATTGGTTACTATTTGAGAAGAGTTACCCCACTCAGCATTATTGTTTATCAGTTGTATGGCCTTGGACAAGGTGCATAAACTTTTTTTTTCTTTATTGATTAAAGTATTACATATGTGTCCTTATCTCCCCCATTGCTCCCCACCCCAACCCCACTCGTGCCCTCACCCCCCTAGTGTCTGTGTCCATTGGTGATGCTTATATGCATGCATACAGATCCTTTAGTTGATCTCTTCCCCTTCCCCCACCCTCCCCTGCCTTTCCTCTGAGGTTTGACGGTCTGATGGATGCTTCTCTGTCTCTGGATCTGTTTTTGTTCATCAGTTTATGTTGTTCATTATATTCTACAAATGAGTGAGATCATGTGATATTTATCTTTCTCCAACTGACTTATTTCGCTTAGCATAATGCTCTCCAGGTCCATCCATGCTGTTGCAAATAGTAGGAGTTCCTTCCTTTGTACAGCAGCATAGTATTCCATTGTGTAGATGTACCACAGTTTTCTAATCCACTCTTCTGCTGATGGGCACTTAGGCTGTTTCCAAATCTTAGCGATTGTAAATTGTGCTACTATGAACATAGGGGTGCATATATCCTTTCTGATTGGTGTTTCTCGTTTCTTGGGATATATTCCTAGAAGTGGGATCACTGGGTCAAATGGGAGTTCCATTTTTAGTTTTTTGAGGAAACTCCATACTGTTTTCCACAGTGGCTGCACCAGTCTGCATTTCCACCAGCAGTGCACGAGGGTTCCTTTTTCTCCACATCCTCGCCAGCACTTGTCATTTGTTGATTTGTTGATGTTAGCCATTCTGACAGGTGTGAGATGGTACCTCGTTGTCGTTTTGATTTGCATCTTTGAGCATGTTTTCATATGTCTCTTGGCCTTCTGTATGTCCTCTTTCGAAAAGTATCTATTTAGGTCTGTTTCCCATTTTTTGATTGAGTTGTTTATCTTCCTTTTGTTAAGTTGTATGTGTTCCCTGTAAATGTTGGAGAGTAAACCTTTATCGGAGATAACATTGGCAAATATGTTCTCCCATGCAGTGGGCTTTCTTGTTTTGCTGATGGTTTCTTTTGCTGTGCAGAAGCTTTTTATTTTGATGTAGTCCCATTTGTTTATTTTCTCTTTAGTTTCCATTGCCCTAGGAGCTGTATTGGTGAAAATATTGTTTCGGCATATGTCTGAGATTTTGCTGCCTGTGGATTCCTCTTAGATTTTTATGGTTTCCCATCTGACATTTAAGTCCTTTATCCATTTTGAGTTCATTTTTGTGTATGGTGTAAGTTGGTGGTCTAGTTTCATTTTTTGGGGGGTATATCTGTCCAATTTTCCCAACACCATTTATGGAAGAGACTGTCTTGACTCCATTGTATGCTCTTGCCTCCTTTGTCAAATATTAATTGAGCATAGTGGTTTGGGTCGATTTCTGGGTTCTCTATTCTATTCCATTGGTCTATATGTCTGTTCCTGTGCCAGTACCAGGCAGTTTTGAGAACAGTGGCTTTGTAATATTTAGCTTGATATCTGGTATTGAGATCCCTCCTACTTTGTTCTTCTTTCTCAGGATTGCTGCAGCTATTCGGGGTCTTTTTTTATTCCAGATGAATTTTTGGAGAGTTTGTTCTAGGTCTGTGAAATATGCCATTGGTATTTTAATGGGGAGTGCATTGAATCTATAGATTGCTTTGGGTAGTATTTACATTTTAATGATGTTGATTCTACCAATCCATGAACACGGTATGTTCTTCCATCTGTTTATGTCTTCCTCTATCTCTTTTTTCAGTGTCCTGTAGTTTTCTGAGTAGAGGTCTTTTACCTCCTTAGTTGTTTATTCCTAGGTCTCTTAATTTTTTTGGTGCAATAGTATATGGGATTGTTTTTTTAATCTTCCTTTCTGTAAGTTCACTATTAGTGTATAAAAATGCCATAGATTTCTGGGCATAAATTTTGTATCCTGCTACATTGCCGAATTCATTTATTAGATCTAGTAGTTTTTTTATGGAGTCTTTGGGGTTTTGTATGTATAATATCATGTCATCTGCGAATAATGACAGTTTTACTTCTTCTTTTCCAATTTGGATACCTTTCATTTCTTCTTCTTGTCTAATTGCTATGGCTAGCACTTCCAGTACTGTGTTGAACAGGAGTGGTGAGAGTGGGCATCCCTGTCTTGTTCCTGTTCTTAGGTGAAATGGTTTTAGTTTTTGCCCATTGAGTATGATGTTGGCTGTAGGTTTGACATATAAGGCTTTTATTATGTTGAGGTATGATCCCTCTATTCCCACTTTGCTGAGGGAAAAAAAGAAAGGGTGTTGGATTTTTTTAAAAATATATTTTATTGATTTTTCACAGAGCGGAAGGGAGAGGGATAGAGAGTCAGAAACATCAATGAGAGAGGAACATCGATCAGCTGCCTCCTGCACACCCCCACTGGGGATGTGCCCGCAACCAAGGTACATGCCCTTAACGGGAATCGAACCTGGGACCCCTCAGTCCGCAGGCCGACGCTTTATCCACTGAGTTAAACCGGTTAGGGCAAGGGTGTTGGATTTTGTCAAATTTTGTCAAATGCTTTTTCTGCATCAATTGATATGACTATGTTTGACTAAAACATATGATATGACTAAAACATAAACTTATCTGTAAAAATGGGATTGATAATACCTTAGAGAGAGTTGGGTAAATTAAATGATACAATGCATGAAAACATTTAGCACTGTGCCTAGCATATAGTAAAGGATTGTAGTTGTTTTTACTAATACTATAATATTATATTTTTATGTATTCAACCAACTGAATTTTATTCCTTTTTTTTTTGTCTCTAATTTATGAAAATTCCTGCTTTTAACAATTACGTGTCATACATCCATAAACAAGATACTGTGGGGGATACAAACTTTCATAAGATTCTATCAGTAGCCCTGACCGGTTTGGCTCAGTGGATAGAGCGTCGGCCTGCGGACTGAAGGGTCCCGGGTTCGATTCTGGTCAAGGGCATGTACCTTGGTTGCAGGCACATCCCCAGTAGGGGGTGTGCAGGAGGCAGCTGATCGATGTTTCTTTCTCATTGATGTTTCTAATTCCCTATCCCTCTCCCTTCTTAAAAAAAAGAAAAAGAAAACAAAATTCTATCTGTACTCTCTCAAGATAGACAGGTTGTTACTAAGTTTTACTTTGTCCTTAAGTGATTGGAAACCCTTCTTTTTCTGTAGTGTGTCACTTCTAGATGATGCTGGCAATAATGCGACAATGATGATGATAGCTTACAGTCATAGATTCATTAAGTGCCAGGCCTTGTTTTACATGCTTTATATGTATTAAGGCATTTAATCCTCTCAACAGCCCTGTGAGATGAATTACTAAATATTCCTGTTTTGAGGCTGAGGCAAAGATTAAGAAATTTGAAAAGGACACACAATGGAAGAACCAGGTTTTAAACCCAGGAAATAGCTTGGCTTCCAGCTACATTAAATTGAGGAAAGGGACCAGGGCTTACATATGTTTTTATCCCACACAGAATCTAACATTACTTTCAAAGCTCCAAAAATGTTGCTAAAATGCCTTTTTTTGGAAGTAGGAGTGTGTAGAAAGAGGAATCTTTAATCAGTCAGTAATTCCAAATCACGATCTGAGAGAGGAATACTCCTCAAGGTATTGCAAGGGCAGTGGTGTATACATTCACGCATGGACCATTTTCTAGCTGCTCCAACACTAGAGCTTATTCTAGATACTTGGATCCGACTTTGGGCCCCTCAATTTACCTGCAGGAAAACTGTTGGGGGAGGGGGAGAGCCGCCACAGCCTATAGTGTCATGGGAGTAAGGGGTTTCTCATCTCATTCCTCTTACAGCACACAGGCACCAGCTCCCTCTGGGTGCCCTCAGGTCCACTGAGCATCCACTTCTTCCCTGAGCCTCCTGCCTGAGTCTGGACGCCTGGATGTGTCTGACAGTTCTTTCCCCCACCCCCAGGACTCACGTCCGTCAGCCCACCCAACAAAAGCGCGGTGGCCCCATACATTAGATTCTTCAGAGAACACTGCTCTCCTAAAATTCAACTTCCTGCTGCCACAATGGACCTCTCAACTGAATTTTTTCTTTCTGAATTTTGGAACATTAATTATGATGAATATAATACGTAGTTACTTTTTCTTCCAGGACAGTCTTATGAAATCCGAATGCTAGACAACAGGAAACTTGGAGAACTTCCAGAAATTAATGGCAAGTTGGTGAAGGTAAAAGAAAATGAATAAACATCCTTTATAGTGACTCTTTGTAATATTATTTTGCTTCCATAAAAGCCTTGGTGATATCTTACCTGCTACAGTTTGCTGGCAGGATGTGGGGTCAGAGTGAGCCCCTCTATTCACATAGATTTTTCAGAGCTGCAGAAGGCTTACCACTCCATGGCAGGAGAGTTTCGCTGCTCAGTGAAATTCTTTTCGGATGGAATACAGTAACATCCTTGAGATCTTGAGAGAAGTTCCCCCGTCTCTTTGGCTACTTTGTCTTTTTGTAAGGAAAACAGAAGCTAGTGTTGACAAATAGCAGTTTTCTTTGTCTAGACCAGAGGTTCTCAACCTGTGGGTCGCGACCCCTTTGGCGGTTGAACGACCCTTTCACAGGGGTCGCCTAAGACCATCCTGCATATCAGATGTTTACATTACGATTCATAACAGTAGCAACATTACAGTTATGAAGTAGCAACAAAAATAATTTTATGGTTGGGTCACAACATGAGGAACTGTATTAAAGGGCCAGAAGGTTGAGAACCACTGGTCTAGACCACACAAAATACCAACTTCTGTGCATGGGCCACGAAGTTTCAATCGCACTGTACATGCGCACCCACACGTGGTATTTTGTGGAAGAGCCACACTCAAGGGGCCAAAGAACCGCATGTGGCTCTCGAGCCGCAGTTTGCCAACCACTGGTCTAGACTGATGGTAATGAATTCACAGTACAATTGGGACAGAGGAGTTTGGGCAGCAGCTGTAAAAGGTCATAAGAAGGATATTAATAGGCACCTCCGAAAAGTAAGCGTAATAAAAGTAAAGTTGACGGAAATAGCTGCTGCCTACTCTGTGTTTATATGGCGGATTAGCAAGCAAGGGCCTTGGTGAGTTTTTGATATACATCTGAAGAGCCAAGCCGAATATTACATGATAGCAGTAGGGGCATGTAGAAATCCTTCTGATATGAGTCCTTTATGCTTAGTTACCATCAGAACTGATGTTTCAGCAAATATGAACTGGTTCATTGTAAAGATTACACCTGAGCAATTATAAAATTTACCTTGAATTAGAGCTTGGTATGGTGTGGGTCTTAGAGTGAAATAGGTCTTAAGAAAAACAATTTTAGGTTGTATCTAGAAACCAACTGGGGGTGACTCCTGCAATTTTTTGTTTGCCAGCATTAATTTTAAAGGAATCCTATTATCATTTGATTTTGTTGCTTCCTTTTAGAGTATATTCCGTGTAGTGTTCCATGACAGACGGTTACAATACACTGAACACCAGCAGCTGGAGGGCTGGAGGTGGAACCGACCTGGAGATAGAATTCTTGACATTGGTGAGTTAAGAGAACCTATTCCCAGGAAAGACCTATATACTATGGCCTGAGAATTGGTGTTCTTTACTTGAGCTTACTTTAATTGAAAATGCTTCAGGGGCTCAATTACATGTACTTGGAAGTGGTTATCTACACTAATAAAAGACAAACATGCAAATTGACCATACCTCTGCTATGCCTTAAGCCACGCCCACCAGCCAATCAGAGCGACTATATGCAAATTAACCCAACCAAGATGGCAGCCAGCAGCCACGGAGCTGGAGCAAGCAGGAGGCTTGGTTGCCCCAATGATGGAGGAAGCCAAGCTTCCCGCCTGCCGCGCTGGCTCTGAGCTCCACTCAAACAACAAAGTTTC
>NW_005871208.1:0-68697 GCF_000147115.1 Myotis lucifugus | reverse complement strand
AGGCTGGCCAGGCACCCCAGCGGACCCCCACCCTGATCTGGGACACCCTTCAGGGCAAACCAGCCGGCCCCCACCCGTGCACCAGG
The DNA here is from genome assembly GCF_000147115.1 of Myotis lucifugus. Lineage (NCBI taxonomy): Eukaryota > Metazoa > Chordata > Mammalia > Chiroptera > Vespertilionidae > Myotis > Myotis lucifugus. The sequence continues at coordinate 68,611 of NW_005871208.1, read as the reverse complement.
CCTCTATCCTATATAATAAAAGGGTAATATGCAAATTGACCGTAGGAGCAGAACGACTGGGAATGACTGGTCACTATGACACACACTGACCACCAGGGGGCAGACGCTTAATGCAGGAGCTGTCCCCTGGTGGTCAGTGCACTCCCACAGGGGGAGCCCTGCTCAGCCACAAGCCAGGCTGATGGCTGCCAGCACAGCGGTGGTGGCGGGAGCTTCTCCCACCTCCTTAGCAGCACTAAGGATGTCCGACTGCAGCTTAGGTCTGCTCCCTGCTGGAAAGTGGACATCCCCTGAGGGCTGCCAGGCTGCCAGAGGGATATCTGACTGCCAGCTTGGGCCCGATACCCCAGGGAGCGGGCCTAAGCCAGCAGGTAGACACCTCTGAGGGGTCCCAGACTGCAAGAGGGCATAGGCCGGGCTGAGGGACCCCCCCGAGTGCACAAAGTTTTGTGCACCGGGCCTCTAGTTAAGTATAAAAACTTACTATCATGATGATACCAAAAGTTAGAAAGTGGAGACACTTCGGTTCCAGAACAATCACATTCATTATTTCAGCATGATTTTATGTTGTTTTTATTTCTTTTTAATTTAGTTGTGGTAAAATATACATAACATAAAATTTTAATTATTTTTAATACATAAAATTACCCAGTATTTATCTTTTTGTGACTGGCTTATTACACTTAGCATAATCATCAAGGTTAGTTTATGTAGTAGGATGTGTCAGAATTTCCTTCCTTTTTATGACCTTCTAGAGGCCCGATGCACGAAATTCGTGCAAGAATAGGCCTTCCTTCCCCCGGCTGCTGGCACTGGCTTCCCTCTGGCCACTGGCAGGCACCCGGGACCCGGGCTTCCCTCTGGCCACTGGCAGGCACCGGGCTTCCCTCCAGCCCCAGCTTTGTCTGGAAGGTCGTTCAGTCCAATTAGCATATTATGCCTTTATTATTATAGATAATATTCCATTGTATGTAGATAGCACATTTTGTTTATCCATTCACTCCTCAGTGGATGCTTGGGTTGATTCCACCTTTTGGCTATTGTGAATGAATAATGCTACTATGAACCTGGGTGTGCAAATACTTACTTTAGTGTCTGCTTTCAATTCTTTTGGGTGTATACTCAGAAGTGGAATTGCTATATTATATGATAATTCTATTTTAAAATTTTTGAGGAACCACCATACTGTTTTCCACAGTGGCTGTACATTTTATGTTCCTATCAGAATTGCACAAGGGTTCTAATTACTCTACCTCCTTACCGACACTTATTTTCTATTTTTTTAATACTAGCTATTCTAATAGATATGGAGTGGTATCTTATTGTGATTTTGATTTACATTTCTCTAATGATTAGTGATGTTGGGTATCTTTTCATGTACTTATTGGCCATTTGTATATCTTTGGAGAAATGTGTATTCAAATCCTTTGCCCATTTTTGAATCTGGTTGTTTTGTTGTTAAGTTGTAGGAGTTCTGTATATATTCTGGATGTTAAACCCACATCAAATATATGAGTTACAGTATTTTCTCCTATTCTGTGTAGGTTGTCTTTTCACTGTTGATAGTGTCCTTTAATGGACAAAAGTTTTAAATTTTTATATAGTCTATAACTTTTTTGTTTTTGTTTTTCTGTGCTTTTGGTGTTATATCTAAGAAATCATTGGAAAGTCCAGTATCATGAAATTTTTCCTAAGAGTTTTAGGTTTAGGTGTAGATATTTTTTTTTTAAGGAAGGAAATTCTTATTTATTTGTTTGTTTGTTTGTTTATTTTGAGAGAGAAAGAGAAACATCAATTTGTTGTTCCACTTATTTATACATTCATTGACTGCTTTCTTGTATGTGCCCTGACTAGGGATCAAACTCGCAACATGGGTATATTGGGATGATGCTCTAACCAATTGCCCTACCCAGACAGGGCAGTGTAGATCCATTTTTTAAGTTAGTTTTCATAGATGGTGTAAAGTAAGAGTCCACCTTCATTCCTTGCGTGTGGATTTCCAGTTTTTCCAACACCATTTGTTGAAAAGACTACCCATTACCATTGAATGGCCTTGTCACCCTTGTCTAAAATCATTTTGCTATATATATGATGATTTGTTTCTGAGCGCTCTATTCTGTTCCATTTGTCCATATATTCATCTTTATGCCTGTACTATACCAGTTTTTGTTTGTTTGTTTGTTTAATCCTCACCCAAGGATATTTTTTCCATTGATTTTTAGAGAGTAGAAGGGAGGGGGAGAGACATAGAGAGAGAGAAACATTGATGTGAAGAGACACATCATTTGGTTGCCACTTTCATGCGCCCCAACCAGGACTAGGGATTGAGCCCACAACCCAGGAACGTGCCCTTGTCCAGAATCGAACCCAGGACCCTTTAATCTGCTTCAGTGCTCTATCCACTGAGTCAAACTGGCTAGGGCTCACACCATCCTATATAATAAAAAGGTAATATGCAAATTGATCGAACGGCAGAACAACTGGTTGCTATGATGCACAATGACCACCAGGGGGCAGATGCTCAATGCAGGAGCTGCCCCTGGTGGTCAGTGCGCTCCCACAGGGGGAGCACCACTCAGCCACAAGCCCTGCTGACGGCTGGCGAGTGCAGCAGCGGTCCTCCGCAGCAGTGCTAAGGATGTCCGACTGCAGCTTAGGCCTGCTCACCACGTGGGCCTAAGCCATCAGTCGGACATCCTCCGAGGGCTCCCAGACTGCTAAAGGGCGCAGGCTGGGCTGAGGGGACCCCCCACCCCCCAGTGCACGAATGTCGTGCACCAGGCCTCTAGTTTTTAATAACTGTAACTTCATAGTAAGTTGTTGTTTTTTTTCTTTAATTTTTATAGGGATAGAGGAAAGGAAAGGGAGAGAAACATTGATTTGTTATTCCACTTATTTATGCATTCATTGGTTGATTCCTGTATGTGCCCTGATTGGGGATCAAATCTGCAGTCTTGGCATATTGGGATGATGCTCTAACCAACTGAGCTACCCAGCCAGGGCATGTAGGAAGTTTTGGAATAAAAAAGTATGAGACCTCCAATTTTGTTACTTTTCAAGATTGTTTTGGCTATTCCAGGTCTGATATTTTGTTTTGAGTAGTGTATAAAAGGGCCAGGTTTTGCCCCTAAATTCCTCAAAGTTCTTTTATTTTACTAATACCTGAGACCTAGTACTTTGTCTTACCTAAAGTAGGAGGCCTGGGATTCGAATCTATGTCTCTTGGTTTGCAGTCCAAGTTTTTCTACCTTTCTCCACAGAGTAGAATTTGGTTTTCTTAAACCATGGCACAAAAGGGAAAGATCTTTACAAACATGCACAGGCTCTCTTTGTAAACATACTTTGAATCCCAGCATCTGTGTCTTTGGTCTCTTATTAGTTACTATCTCCTATTGGTAAACATAGTTAAATCTGAGTACTACTAGATTTACCTGAGAAAACACTGGTTCTCATACAGATATCCATATAATAAAATTGGCTTTAAGATGAATCCAACACAACTAACACTGTGGAGTAGGATCCACTTAACGCTTTCTTGTTTAAATCATTGATACTAAAACAGTATAGTTAGAGCGCAGTTATAATAATATTAGCCTGGCCTTATCACTTAGTTTGAATATTAATAGAAGCCAGGGAATGGTATTTGAGTTTGTGCTATATGGAATGGAATGCAAAGTTCTACTAAAGCCCATTCATTTTTGCTTACCTCTTGAGTGTAAGATATGTCACTCTGCTATAGGATTATTTGATGACTTTCCCACTTCTATCTGTGATACAATACTTTATGCCTTTATTCAGACACTCTACTTTATCCTTCTGTAGCAATACTCCTAGTGTACTTCTGGCAGTAACACTAATCCAGAAAGTAAGTGAAGCAGATTATGTTACAATTTTCATGACACTAGAGCTAGTGTGTAGACTAAATCTATTTTTAAGTGGAATTAAACGTTTTAAAGTAAAAAAAAAAGATACTCAGAAGCAAAGTATTTAGATTAATGTTAGCTCTATTCAAACCTCTTTCACTGGCAAAAAGAGGTTTACATAAAAATCTTGGTAACTAGAGACCAACAATACCTGTATAAGAATCAGTGCTTTCTTACTTAAACCCAGTAGCACTCAGAATTGTTCAATGAATACCACTTGTTTCTCAGATATCCCCATGTCTGTGGGTATAATCGATCCTCGGGCTAATCCAAACCAACTAAACACAGTGGAGTTCCTGTGGGACCCTGCAAAGAGGACATCTGTGTTTATTCAGGTGAGGCATTGCAGATGGGGTTCCAGTTATGAAGAGCGTCTCTTACTACAAATTTGTTTCTTAAAGAATAAAACATGTTGAGTTGGAAATCTTTCCAGGGCTCCAGGATGACTCAAGTACAGACTCCTCAGCATGTTCCTGAAAGCAATGAGGAGTTTCTTCATTGCTCTTCTGATTTCCCCAATTTATGTATTTGTTTCTCTCCCAAATGCTTACTAACGGCTACATAATACAAGGTAGGTCAAAAGTAGGTTTACATCTGTTCCTATGGAAAATAATACAACAATTAATAAATAATATAAGAATACACTCTGTGTTTTGCCTAGTCACAACTGTAAACCTACTTTTGCCCCACCCTGTATTTTATTCTGGATATAACATAACTTATCTAATGATTATTTAGCATTGAGATTGTCCTAATTTTTCACTATTATCCATAAGGTTATTTTGAACATCTTTATACTTAAAATTTGATTTGCATATGTGATTATCACCTTTGGGTAGATTCCTTGAAAATTCTTATTTGTCATCATGATAGCTAATAGATTAAGTGGTCCCCATGTTAACACTTTGTATACATAATTTTATTTAAGATTTTCAACAATAATCCTGTGGAGTAAGACTAGTCCTTGATACTTAGAGAAGTTAATAACTTACCCAAGCTAGTATTTGGTCAGTCAGAATTCCACTGTTCGGATTCACCAAGGTCTTAGACTTTATGCAGAAGCCAGGCAAACCTTTTTCCTCCTATAGCCAGCTTTTATATATACTATTTTCCCAGCTTTCATATATACTATTTTCCCAGCATAGATGGTGCCTCCGCTTGCTAAAATCTATCTAAAAGTCCAGGAAACTTTTACTAACAGAAATAATTTCTTTTATGTTAACTCTATATTCTCTGACGCAGTTAATTTAATTCCTCACAGTAGCTTTTGTTAGCATTAGATATATTTTTGTTGTTGTTGTTAATCCTCACCCAAGGATATTTTTCCATTGATTTTTAGGGAGAGTGGGAGAGAGAGGGAAGACAGAGAGAAACATCTATGTGAGAGAAACACATCGATTGGTTGCCTCCTGCACGGGCCCTGACCAGGTCCCAGCCAGGGAGGAGCCTGTAACCAAGGTATGTGCCCTTGACCGGAATTGAACCCAGGACCCTTTGGTCCGCAGGCTGACACTTTATCCACTGAGCCAAACTGGGTAGGGCAACATTAGATCTATTTTGTTTGCATTTCTAAATCATTTAAGTTTTCCTCATTTCCATCATTAGAGTATAAATTCTTCAAGATAAAAAGAGTAAAAGTTTTTTTTGTAGTTGTTCACAATGCTTTTGAAAAGGTTTGCTATTAGTAGTTGCTCAAAGATGTTGACTGGTTTGTCTGGCTTAGCAGTACTGGAAGGTGGACATTGTCTTCTCTTCAGGTGCACTGTATCAGCACAGAGTTCACCATGAGGAAACATGGCGGAGAAAAGGGAGTGCCGTTCCGAGTACAAATCGATACCTTCAAGGAGAACGAGAACGGGGAGTATACTGAGCACTTGCACTCAGCCAGCTGCCAGATCAAAGTCTTCAAGGTATTCCTGGGCGTTGTGGTGGCCTTGGAACTACTTGCCTCCTCTTTCAGTTGTAACATTTAGTCCCAAGTCAGAAAGCCAGCTTGTTTGTTTTTTTTTCAAAAACTAAACTATGAAAACTCATGGATTTTCATTGAATGCTCTTAAAGCCTGTTAAAGTGATAAACTCTTTTAAAAACTCACAAAAATTATGAAAAGTTGACAGTTTTGGTTACATTCATACTTGATCTTCTTTCCTTATTTTGGTCTTTATCACGTGGACAAATATGTTCTCGTTTAAGAAGATTCATTAAATACAAAAGTGTTGCGAGCACAACACTGACGTTCCCCTTTGTCAGTCTTACCCTGACTCTCCAACCTCTCCCCAGAGGTAACCACGGTTACAATTTAGTGTGTATGTATCCTTCTAGTCCCCTTCTGTGCTTTTAGTACACATGTTCATAGGTATACACATATTTTCTTTTCTTTCAAACATAAGTGGGATTATATGGTATGAACTGTTTTGAGGCTTGCTTTTTCAGTTAACCTGTGTGTTTTAGAGATCTTTCCATGTCCATAGTTATAGATCTCCTATTCTTTTTTAACTTCCTCAAACATTTAAATTTCCTATTTTCAGACTTATCTGCAATGATGCATTTTGTCTTTATATCATTAGAATATATATTTGTTTCACTTGTGACTGTTTAAGTTTTTAGAAATAATATTGTTGGGTGAAGGGTGAGTTTAAAACAAAGTATTTCTATTTCAGCCCAAAGGTGCAGACAGAAAGCAAAAAACAGATAGAGAGAAAATGGAGAAACGAACACCTCATGAAAAGGAGAAATATCAACCTTCCTATGAGACCACTATACTTACAGAGGTAAAAAGATTTCTTTTGGTGACAATTTTAATCAATACTTTTTACTCTTAAGAAAAAATCCAATCAATTACATATATCAAATCATTATCTTGTGATTTACCTAAAACTAATATGTTATGTATCAGTTATATCTCAGTTTTTAAAAATTATTTTCCACCTGTTCAAAATTTATTTGACCTCTTAGTTATGGGGGACTCTGAAGAACTAAAATTTACTTTTACTAATCAAGATGTGCCATTTAAGTAAACATGTTTTGGTCGAACACTAGGGTCAATTATACTTTTTAGTATCTAAGTTTTCTTTTGTTTTAGTGTTCTCCATGGCCCGAAATCACATATGTCAATAATTCCCCATCCCCTGGCTTCAACAGTTCGCATAGCAGTTTTTCCCTTGGGGAAGGGTAAGTCTGGGAAATGAAATTGGCTTGTGTTTTGTCCTAAATGTGTGTTTTTTATTATCTTTCTATAGACAAGATCTTTCTAAATCAATCAGTACTTCTATTTGGTCAGTCTTTGATGGACTTACATAGTAACTGAGGTTTGGATTACCTTCAAAGGCACGGAAGGTATTTGTTTTTAACACTGTCTGTGTCTATGTAAGGCCTTGTCTCGTAGAGGAGAGTGCACGGGGATAGGTTAGACTTCGTTGCTATGGCAAGCTCAAATTGCGTCAGACAGTTTTGATCATCTGCCAGGGTGTTGCTTGTAAGAGACTGAAAGAGTTTTACGTACCCCTTTATCTTCTTTTTTCCTCCCATTAGAAAATCACTTTTACAGTCAGTTTTTAGTGAGTCAGGGACTGATTTTCTGGGCTTTTCACTTCTCCCTATTACTGCTTTTTTTGATTATTTCACTTCCTGATCATACTCTCACCAGAGACTGGTCATCAGAATTGAAACACAGTTGTACAAACATTAATATCTGTTTTGTTACTTATGAAGAATGATCCTAACACCTAATTATCATGAATCTTTGCTAATCAGGGAAGAAGGTTGAACATGATAGCTAAAGAGTGTCTTATCACCCTATTAGCACATATTCCACATGGGCCATATTGAAATTTCAAATAGGCTATGAAATGTGTGAATATATTGCTTGGTTGTAATGTTTGTTTTTAATTTATTTGGGCTCTGTGTTCAACCTATTTCTGAAATACTTAATTAAGGTGGCTTAAATATTCAACATGCATCAATTAAGAATAAAAATAGGTAGAAGTTGTAGAAAGAAGAATTAACTAGGGCCTTGAGATAAGTTACTCACTAAATTTGAAGACTGTATTTGAATTTTGCAGTTAAGGGGGTGGAAAAGAAAAAATACCTTTTAGGAAAGAAAAATCTCTTATTCACATGGATTATTCAGCCTACTTATAAGCAATTTTAATTATTATATAGGATTTAAGAGGTTTTTTTTCCCTTTTTGTCATGTACTTCATTATTAGGCTCAAATTTCCACTCATAAAAAAAAGTAAACATTAGGAAAGAGGGACAGTCTGTAAAGCAAAAGGAAGTACAGGGAAAAACCTACAGTGTAGAAATAGCCCTTGGATTAGCCCTTAGATAACACTAATTTTTGAAGCTGTTTTAAAAATAATTATTGTTTTTTACTATAAAAAGTGTGGGATCCCATTGCATCTCATAAATTTTATTCTAATATTTTCCCTGTATGTTTGTACATTTATATATTTGATGCAGTAATATATTGATTACTTTTATATTCTGACACTTAGTTTACATTCTAATAAATTTATATTAAATACTGTTTATGCCCTAATTCAGTGATGGCGAACCTATGGCACGTGTGTCAGAGGTGACACGCGAACTCATTTTTTTGGTTGATTTTTCTTTGTTAAATGGCATTTAAATATATAAAATAAATATCAAAAATATATGTCTTTGTTTTACTATGGTTGCAAATATAAAAAAATTTCTATATGTGACACGGCACCAGAGTTAAGTTAGGGTTTTTCAAAATGCTGACACGCCAAGCTCAAAAGGTTCGCCATCACTGCCCTAATTTATCTAATAAGTCCCAACGTATTGGAATCTTGATTTTTTTCCAATTTCTCCAATAATAATAAAATGTTGCAAATGTCATAGCTTCTCCCCCTTCAAGCCTCCCCCCAAAATCTTTACAATGAATTAGTAGATAATGGAAGTATTGGGTCCAAGAATAAGAGTTTTTTATGAGAAAAGCACAGATTTCTTTAAATCTCTAGTTTAGGACTTACTATGAGAGTGAAGAATGATGATGAACCTTAGTATGTGTCATGGACTCATCCTTTCATTATAAATGTTTCTTTAGAAATGGTTCACCAAACCACCAGCCAGAGCCGCCCCCGCCGGTCACAGATGTAAGTCTAAAGCTAAATGTCAGTTATTTGCAATGTCTAATAATACTTTGATGACTATGCAGTTCAATAGAAGTGCCCAACTGGTAAGGAGTATTCATTCATTCATTAAACAAACATTTATTGAATTTTGACTATGAACAGATACTGTGCTAGGGACTGCAGATACAAAACAAGTACTGTAGGACCCTTGTATTTAAGGAATTTACAATCTGGTGGGGAAGATAAGGATGGAACTCCAAGGGTTTCTTGTAGGGTTAGAGAAAGAAGACTGATGTACAACTTCCAAGCAAACTAGACCTATCTGAGTGTGGGTGTGTTTGGCTATGTGTTACCTAAGAACATTTACCTTTTTGAAATTCAACCTATTTAGTTACCAAAAAAAAATTGCTTTCTCTCTTTCAGAACCTCTTGCCAACAACCACACCTCAGGAAGCTCAGCAGTGGTTGCATCGAAACCGGTTTTCTACATTCACAAGGCTTTTTACAAACTTCTCAGGTTAAATTTGCTTGTCCTTTGTTTTCTCCAGCATGGGATATTCTTTCATATTCTAGGGCTTTCTGGTATCCGTGTGAGGATGTGTGTGTGTGTGTGTGTGTGTGTGTGTGCTGTTAAATACTTAAAAAGAAAGATCTCTTAGTTTGAACTCACTGTAATTTTAAAATATTTATTCTTTACAACACTTCATATAGTATTTTATCAAGGAACATTTGGAGGTAGTCTGAAATGTCCCCTTGATATCACTATATTGTATTTTATTTGCACATTCCACTTTTATTTAATACCGTCGGTTACCAGGTATGGTAGGAATACACAGATGGATAAGGCATACATATTTCCTGATCATTATCTAGTATCAAAAAATCAATATACCTCCCACCCCCCCCAAAAAAAGGGGGTAAACAAGTAGTTGTGATGTAGTAGATACAAAGTTAGGCATTTAGAGGGGTTAGGGAACATGTGTGATGCATGAAGAATGAGGAGGAGTCTCTTGGTCAGACAGTGAAAGGTTAATTCAGGCAAGAGGAGCAACTTCTCACTAGACATCATCATTGTGATTAAAACAGGGTTAAGTGGAGAAGTAATTGGGTGGGAATTGAGGTGGGAGACGAGCAGGGGCCAGATCATGGAGGGCCTTACACACCATGCAAAAGATTATGGATTATAACATAGTAGTAATGAGGAGTCCTTGTAACTGAGCCCATTTTAATAGTTATTAACAAAGAAAATCTTTGCCTCTATCACCCATTTTCTTATATTTATTTCAGGGGCAGATTTATTGAAACTAACTAGAGATGATGTGATCCAAATCTGTGGCCCTGCAGATGGAATCCGACTTTTTAATGCGTTAAAAGGCCGGTATGTGATTAGTGTTTAGTGTTAAAATATCAGTGAGGTTGGATTTCAAATGGATTTGGATTCAGGGATTCTTCACAGTTTTCATTGCACAGCTAAATCCATCTTGTCAAAACATTCTATTTGAATGCTAACTATGTACCAGATAAACAAAGATGAAAAATATCCTTTCTTACACTTGATTCAAGGAATTCCTCATGATATCCCATTTTTTATTTTCGGGTAGTTTTTTTCATTCAATAAATACTCATTGTCCCTATTATGAGCCATTGGGCTCTGGGGATATATTAGAGAGCAAAATAAACATGGAGACTACTTTCTAATGGAAAGAGATAAAGATATAAACAGTATTTTGGTTAGTGATAGTACTTTGAAGTAAAACAAACAAAAACAAGGTTGTGACCTATAGAGTACCCAGCATTTGGTTAGGAAAGATCTTTCTGAGGAGGGATTATTTACCATCTACGGCCACACCACCCTGATCTTGGAAGCTAAACAAGGCCAGGTCTGGTTAGTACTTGGATGGAAGGAGGGATTATTTAAACTGTTATGAGAAAACGAAACTATGAGGGAAGAGCCTTCTAGGCAGAGGGAACAAGAGATGTTAAGGCTCTGAATTCAGTTTTAGCTAAGGAATAGATCATTCTTAAGTTTGTACAGGAATTGCTTAAGTGGTCTTCTTACAAATATTATTTATAATCAGAGAGTAACTTATAGACCCAATTTGTGATTTCTAATTTCCAATAGGTACTAGTAATATTAATGGAAAAACCATACAGGTCAATGCCATAGAACCAAATCAGTGACTAAATAATGAAACAGATTGTGTAGTATTTGTGTTTGTACATCACAAGAGTTATCAGGTTGGCTAGAATCTTGAAAAATTTTAAGGAAAGAGGTGAAATTCAGGAGTAAATGACTTGGGGAATGGATATTTAATTTTTACATGTATTATCTAAAGAGCACTGAAAAACAGGAAGCAGTGATGGAAAAAAAAATTTTAAAAAAAGAAATAGTGAGCAATAAGTAATGAGATCAAGAAGTAATTGAATAGGGTTATCAAAGAAATAAGAACAGCACTAACTGGTTTTGGCACCTACCTCAGTTGCTCACATGTGGAGGCAACCAAATGATGTGTCTCTCTCACATCCATGTTTCTCTTGCTCTCTGTCTCTCCCCCTCCCTTCCACTCTCTCCAAAGAAGTAAGAACAGAAAGAAGGCTTAGGCTACTTAGTTTTTTGTGTGTTTTTTAAAAATTTTTTTTAATCCTCACCTGAGGATATTTTTTTCCATTGCTTTTCAGAGAGGGAGGAGAGAGAGAGAGAGAGAGAGAAAGAAACATCAATGTGAGAGAGACACATTGACTGGTTGCCTCCTGCACATGCACCTGCAATCCAGGTATGTGCCCTTGACTGGGAATCGAACCGGAGACCCTTCAGTGCACAGGCTGACACTCTAACCATTGAGCACACTGGCCAGGGCTGGCTCATACATTTTGAAAATAGATGATTCCTGACTTATGATGGCTCAACTTATGATTGTTCAACTTTATGATGGTGTGAAAGTGGTATGTAATCAGTAGAAACTTTACTTCAAATTGTGAATTTTGGTCTTTTCCCAGCTCTAATGATAAGTGGTATCTATCTATATATATAAAAGCCTAAGCAACCGTTATGACCAGTCGACCGAATGACCAATTGAACTCTCGCTATGATGACACACTGACCACCAGGGGCAGATGCTCAACACAGGAGCTGCCCCCTGGTGGTCAGTGTGCTCCCACAGCCAATCTCTGGCTGCTGGCCATTCTCCCACGGTCCCTTTCTCCCGCGGTCCCTTCCCCTGGCCAGCACCGATCCGGCCAGGTCGAGGGACCCCCCCACCACCACCACCACCACCTGTGCATGAATTCGTGCACCGGGCCTCTAGTAATACTATAATGCTGAGCAGTGGCAATGAGATAATTTTGCCCTACTATAGGCTCATGTAAGTGTTCTGATCATGTTTAAGGTAGGCTAGGCCAGTGGTCAGCAAACTGAGGCTCGGCAAACTGTGGCTCGCGAGCCACATGCGGCTCTTTGGCCCCTTGAGTGTGGCTCTTCCACAAAATGCCGGCTCTTCCACAAAATACCAACTTCTGCGCATGTGCCACAAAGTTTCAATCGCACTGTACATGTGCGCCCACACGTGGTATTTTGTGGAAGAGCCACACTCAAGGGGCCAAAGAGCCACATGTGGCTCGCGAGCCGCGGTTTGCCGACCACGGGGCTAGGCTAAGCTATGATCTTCGGTATATTAGGTGTATTAAATGCATTTTTTATTTATGATATTTTCAGTTTATGATGGGTTTATCGGGACATAACCCCACCGTATGTTGAGGAACATCTGTATTTCTAACCTGTCATCAAAAGTCGCTAACTCAGGTGGCTACAGAGGCCACATGTAAATGAGTGACAGTCAAGCCTGGGGTGTACTGAAGAATGCATGCCCCATGCAAGGAGAAGAGCCGATTGTTATCTTGTGGAATGAGGGCTTTGGATTGCCAGATCTGATTTTTGAAAAGCCACAAATTCAGAGGTTTATATGGTGCCTTCTGTTGGAAGGAATTCAGTTAAATGTGTGCACGTGCGCACATACACATACACACACACACACACACACACACACACACACACACACACACGGAAGCTAATAAAACAGGGCAAATGAGCTGCATTGGCCCATGGGCTGCCAATTTTCAACCATTGCTCTATAGTATTAACATAACTACACAAGTTGTCCCTTAAAATGTGCTTGCCGTGAAAAATATAAGACTAACAGCTTTTTTTTCTCTCTCACTAGGATGGTGCGCCCAAGGCTAACCATTTATGTTTGTCAGGAATCCTTGCAGTTGAGGGAGCAGCAGCAACAGCAGCAGCAGCAGCAGCAACAGCAGCAGAAGCATGAGGATGGAGACTCAAATGGTACTTTCTTCGGTAGGTCATTCGGGACAAGGCCAGGAAAGATATGAAAAAAAGGTAAAGAGATTACTTACAAGCATGTGTGATAGGAATTTATCAAATAGCAGATTTAGAAGCAATTTGCTAGAAGTAATGGTAATAGCTTGAGTTCCTAATATATGCGAGACACTATTCTCGGCACTTTTTTACACATTTGAATTTTTACAACTAGTATCTCCTCTTTGCAGTAGATTTTATTGTTATCTCCCACATTTAGGTTAGGAAAATGAGACTTAGGGATCTTAAGTAACTTACTCTCAACCACAAGCAAGTGGTTGAGTCAAGACTCAGGATTTGACTTTGAGTCCTTCAGAAATTGAGCATTCCTAGTGATCAGATTACCAATCAAGGGCACAGATAAGAACAGATAAAGTTTAAGAACAGATAAACTTTGTACTGACTGCCATTGCTTTCTCCTTTTTGCAGTGTACCATGCCATCTACCTAGAAGAACTGACAGCTGTTGAATTGACAGAAAAAATTGCTCAGCTTTTCAGCATTTCCCCTTGCCAGATCAGCCAGATCTACAAGCAGGGGCCAACAGGGATCCATGTGCTCATTAGTGATGAGGTAGATTTTCAGTACAGCTGAATCACCAGATGACAATGAAGTTGTCAGGGCATATAGCAGGAGCAAGAGCAGTTCTGTTGGGGCAGAGTGCTCTGTTTTCTAGACCAGAGTTTCCCAGATGTTTTTGCTTGCTTACCTCCTAAAATTATTTTTTAAAAATATGTATCTCTTTGCACATTTTTAGGGACTTAAAATTTTTTCTCTTAAGTTTATTTATTTTTATTTTTTATTCTCACCTAAGGATATTTTTTCCATTGACTTTTAGAGAGAGTGGAAGGGAGGGGAGAAGGGGCAGAGAGAGCAGAGAGAGAGAGAGAAAGAGAGAGAGAGAGAGAAACAGAGAAACATTGATAAACATTGATTGGTTGCCTTCTACACACACCCTGACCGGGGCCTGGGATCGAACCTGTAACCAAGGTACGTACCCTTGACTGGGAATTGAACCCGAGACCCTTTGGTCCAAGGGCTGACCCTCTAATCATGAGCAACATGGGCCAGGGTTCTTTTAAGTTTAAATGAAGTTGCACAGGATGCTATTTCTGGGGATATTATATGACATTTAAAAAATGAAATGGTTGCCTGGCTGGAGTGGCTCAGTTGGTTGAGTGATATGTCCTATACACGGAAAGGTTGACAGTTTGATTCCCGGTCAGGGCACATACCTGGGTTACAGCATGTTTGGAAGGCAACCAATCATTGTTTCTCTCTCTCCCTTTCTCTCTAAGCATGTCCTCAGGTGAAGATTAGAAAAAAAAATTTAATAAAATAATTCTGAAATGGTTCCTTCACTGTTCTAACTATATTCCATGTAACCTAAATACAAGTGATTTAATACCATCTGTTTAAAAGAAATACATGAATATACTTTTTAACAGAATTTTTATATAATTTCCTTGAATTCATATTTCTATTTACTTCTCCATATAATTTTATCTTACCATAACATTTTTATTCTTGAACATTTTTTATTAATTTTTTATCATATGTAATTGAGACAAACATTTGCTTCAACAAAAAAATTGTTTTAGGCCCAGGCAGTGTGGCTCAGTGGTTGAGCATTGACCCATGACCCAGGGGGGGTCACTGTTCAATACCCTATCAGGGCACATGCCTGGGTTATGGGATTGATCCTCAGTAGGGGATCCCCAGCCGATCAATGATTCTCTTTCATCATTGATATTTTCTATCTCTCTCCCTCTCTCTTCCTCTCTCTGGAAAAAAAAAAATTGTTTCAGTAAAATTGATAGATTATTTCTTCTGAATAGAATTAACACTATTAATTATACAGTTGATTAAAACAACATAAATGTATTACATGTTTTGATGAGTAATTATTAAACACATGAAGAAAAAAATTATTATAAATGCATCTATTAATGAGATGGATGGGGTTGTTTGATTCCCTAGCCATGTCTCACACACAGTTAATTCATCTATAGATGAATACTGCCTATAGAATGAAATAGAGTTCAGCATCAGTTCCATCTGTTTTTTCCTCTATATGTAAGTATCGTGGAACCTGGTTCACGTTTATTGACTGACAGCAGTGGATGGGGTTTTGTTATGACAACATGGCTCTATTTTTTTTAACTTCTGAGTTATGTGCCAAAAATTACATAGTAATGTTGTCAAAAATTATTTTGAATCATCTGTCACTTGACAATTTGTGATTAGGTCACTCCAATTCTGGTGAAAAGAAAGAATTGGTAACCATGTGACCCCCCTAAGGCATTAGAGTTTACAGTTGCAGTTATACTTGGGCATTCGGGAAGCTTTTATACTCCAGGGCAATGCATTTTGGCAGGATTCCAGGAAGGTGAAACTCATGCCTTTATTTTATAAAATGGGCAAAGGGAGTTTGAGGAGGAAAAGTGGGAAAGGAAAACTGAAGAGGTTTTCAGGCAGTTTTAGAAAAGAGTAGATAGGGAATTTGGAGAACTAGAGGTCAGTTCTCGCATATGGGCCTCTCAGTGTCCGTGTGCCCCTTGGAAAGTCTTGGGGTTAACCCAGGAAAATGCATACTCCAATGTTAAGATCACTATTTTAAACGACTTAGCTTTTAAAACTTAGAAACTAAATGGGAGAAAACAAAGCAAAGGATTATTTTTCACTTAAATCTAATATTATAAAAAGCCACATAAGCAAAATAAATACAACAAACCCAAGTTTTTTAAAATCAGCAAATTTTCTTGCTTCTTTTTCAGATGATACAGAATTTTCAGGAAGAAGCCTGTTTTATTCTGGACACCATGAAAGGTAATAAAATAGTAAAACAAATACCTTTTTCTAAGGAGCTTAAGAGCTTTTTTTTCATACTTCTTTGAGGAGAGAGGGAAGGTATGAATCACCATATTTGAGGCAGAGAAAGTGACATAACATTAGAGGTGTACCTTTGTATGAATGGCTTTTTGTCATTGTCAGAATAGACAAAGTATAACTGATGATTCTCTGCCATTCTCTTTCGCCTTTCATGGACAAATGAGGAAATTGAGGCATGTTTTTATAATGCAAATTTATTATAAGTATTCTGTGACAATTAATACGTATGCTGCTCTTTGCTCTGCTGTGTGTTTTTTTTTTTTCTCAAAAGAACCTAACTGTACTTTTTTCTTTCTCATGTGTCTTAAAGATGACTAAAGATTACTCTCTCTTTCTTTTTTTTTTCTTTTTTTACAGCAGAAACCAGTGATAGCTATCATATTATACTGAAGTAGGTGTGGGGCATTCCATCCTCACTGGCTGCTGCTTCCTTCACCGCTTGGAAACTCCTCTCTCGAGGGGGTTGCAAATGGAGATTTGAAGGTCTGCAGGAACCTGACTGTGTGGGGGGAGTCCCGGTCATGGAGGCAGCATCTCAGCCATCTGTGTGGGCCCCAGCTCTGGTGGCATACACAGATTACTGCCCAACATGCATTTCTGCAGCTGTTTCTTAGTTAAAATTTCTGGACTCTGTTGTTATTGAATATCAGTAGAAGCTCCATTTCATTTGGGGTGTATGTAGGACATAATGATGATGATAATTGTGTGATGTTTAACGGAAAGATCTTAAATTTTGTGATATGGAGCTCTTGTGTAATTTTTTTCTAATATAAAAAAGTGAACATCTATATTCATAAGACTAGAGCCTCAATCTCTTTTGCATCAAACATAAACTGGCTTTTACCACAGTCGGCCCCTGAAAACCTCATCAAAGAGAATTTTTCTTTTGGTTCCCCTGTAATATTATGACTAATATTAATTTTAGCTAACACTTATGGGGCATTTATTTGTGCCAGGCCGTGTGAAAATTCTTCTAATGGATTATCTTGTTTAAATCCTCTTAATAATCCTGTATGAAGAGGTAATAATGATCCCTAATTGAAGATGAGGAAATGGAGACTGTAGTGGCTAAGTAGCTTGCTGAGTAACGGGCAGCTAGCAGGCAGTGTGATGCTGAGATCCAAAACCAGGCAGTCTGGTCCTTAAAAATTGCCACTCATTATGGCCACCCTTGCAGTACCCTGTGCTTGTCATCATTTCTCACTGTGGCTCTTCTGGTGAATAGGACATAACACTGAGTGAGAACTGAGTATTTAACCACTGAAAGGGACAAACCACACCTAATGAACAAATCAAAATCTACAGAAAGTAAAAACATAAGTGCTTTGTAAACACCATCAGTTAATCAGATCACAGAATTTGAGGTGGTGAAAACTAGGGATTTTCTGTAATTCCCAAAATTCACTGTTCTTGAATGACCTTCTCAAACTATTTATTAACGAGATAAACTCACCCCTCCTTTTTCTTTCCCCTCTGCATTTTCTCTTGGTATAAGAAGTTCTTTTACTCCTGTAATGTTCCTTTATTTAAGCTTTATAAGAAATTCCTTCTGATTCCATTCACATTCTTCCCACATATTTTTGTTCTTTCTTAAAGAATGATTGTGTGTTTACATGTGTAAGACTATAGGTCCTTTTTTTTCACATGTAAAGTTTTATTCAGAAATCCCTTTACACATGTGTTGAGTTGAAAAAAGATAATGTTCAAAGATTATGTACTGGATTTGGATGTGTGTGTTTTTAAAGCATTTGATAAAGTTTAAATGTTTTTATACAGATTTTTGTTCATTAAAATCAACCTGCAACATAGTCTGTTTCTTTTGATTGGAAACAAATTGAAAACTTTGAAACTAGAAAATTAAGTCAACTAACTTGTTTAGAACTGACCTAGGCAACTTGGCATCTTAGACCAAAATCTGTTTTTTTAGTGAATGGTTACCAGGTGTCTCCGTCTGAGGGCGACATTTCTAGTATACTGTATTCCTAAGACTGGCTCTCAGCTTCAGGGAAGTCAGCTCTCTCAGCAGGCTTCTACTGTGTTGGTTTTGGTTTTTTCCTATTCTGTCTGAATGATGTTAGGAGGGTTGGAATAGATGACTTAAGATCCTTTCTAAATCTGAATCTGTGACTCTTGTTTACTGCAAATGATACATAGAATTCTATTAATATATTTACTATAAATTTACACTTACTAATTTTTACTTGGGGTTAGGGTGTTTTTTTAGAGTAGTCTTCAAATTTATAGGAATAAATTCATACAAGTTTGTAATCACAGATCCTTAAGTTGTCCATAAAATCTCTTAGGTTTTCTTTAGCTCCAGAAAATATTTGTAGTGCCAATCCTATATAATAATCCTATATAATAAAAGCCTAATATGCTAATATGCTAAGTGTCTGGTCGTCCGGTCAACCAATCAAAGCATAATATGCTAAGGCCACTCAACCACTCACTATGATGTGCACTGACCACCAGGGGGCAGACAGTTGACCGGTTGACCAGTCGCTATGATGTGCATTGACCACCAGGTGGCAGATGCTCCGACTGGTAGGTTAGCTTGCAGCTGGGGTCTGGCTGATAGGGACTGAGCGAGACAGGCCAGACATGCCCTGGAGCCCTCCCACGGTCCCTCCTCAGCTGTCCAACCTCCCACATCCCTCCTCGGCCCCGATAGTGCACTGGTAGGGTCCCTCGGCCTGGCCTGCGCCCTCTCACAATCTGGGACCCCTCCAGGGATGTTGGAGAGCTGGTTTCAGCCTGATCCCACAGGCCTGGCTGAGGGATCCCACTGGTGCATGAATTTATTCACTGGGCCTCTAGTACTATATAGATGGTAAGAATTGGTATTGTGATTATTCACCTTCTTTAAAAATGGCATCTGTTCACTGTTTATCCTTTCTATTAAATCAAAATTTGAAACTATCTTTTTCATTATGAAAGTTATGCACAAAGTGATAAATTCAAACAATAAAGAATAATATAACTTACTATTTAACCTAGTTCTATTCCACAGAGGTCATCATTTTTAAAAAGTACCCCTCCATAGCTCTCTCTCTCTTTTTCTCTCTGCTCTCCCCCACACACAAATACTCAGATGGGTTCATGTAATAACTAATAGTCTGCAATTTGCTTTTTGAATTTATGTCACATATCTTGAACATAGTTCTATATTAGAATTTATAGTTCCATATCATTCTTTTTAAAAAATTGCCATTCCCATGCTCTGGCAGGTGTGGCTCAATTGTTTGGTGCATCCTCCCATATACTGAAAGGTTGTGATTGGGTTCCCAGTCAGGGCTCATACCTGGGTTGTGGTTTGATCCCCAGTTAGGCTGCATACAGTAGGCAACCAATTGATGTTGAACCCTCAACTCTTTGGTCTGAGGGCTGACACTCTACCACTGAGCCATTCCGGCCAAGGGGCATTGTCAGAATTTTTTTGCATGTATCTCTCAGATATATTCCTAGAAGTCAAATTTGCTGGATTTTACCTTTTAAACAATGTGACAGTTGGTATTTAAAATAGTTTAGTGTTTCTGTTAGAGTGAGGGCATATGAGAAGAGAATGTTTAGATTTTAGGCCCTCCTGAGAATAGAATAGCATCCTATTTGATTTAACATTGTCTGTTCTGTTCCCTTGAAGTGTAATAGGTTCCATCTAGAAGAATCTGCTGTATAATTAGTAGTTAAAAGGGAGTCATCCTATCTAATAAAAGAGCAATGTGCAAATTGACCATCACTCCAACACACAAGATGGCCACCCCCATGTGGTCGAAGATGGCTGCCACAAGATGGCCAGCAGGGGAGGGCAGTTGGGGGTGACCAGGCTGGCAAGGGAGGGCAGTTAGGGGTGACCAGGCCAGAAAGGGAGGGCAGTTAGGGGCAACCAGGCTGGCAAGGGAGGGCAGTTAGGGGTGACCGGGACAGCAGGGGAGGGCAGTTAGGGGTGACCAGGCCTGCAAGGGAAGACAGGGGTGACCACCATGCTGGCAAGGGAAGGCAGTTGGGGGCGACCAGGCCTGCAGGGGAGGACAGTTAGGGGTGACCAGGCTGGAAAGGGAGGGCAGTTAGGGGTGACTGGGCCAGCAGGGGAGGGCAGTTAGGGGTGACCAGGCCAGCAGGGGAGGGCAGTTAGGGGTGACCGGGCCTGCAAGGGAGGACAGTTAGGGGCGACCAGGCCAGCAGGGGAGGGCAGTTAGGGGTGACCAGGCCAGCAGAGGAGGGCAGTTAGGGGCAATAGGGCCGGCAGGGGAGCAGTTAGGCGACGATCAGGCTGGCGGGGAGTGATTAGGGGGTGATCAGGCTGGCAGGGAGAAGCAGTTAGGGGTAATCAGGCAGGCAGGCAGGCAAGCGGTTGGGAGCCAGCAGCCCTGGATTGTGAGAGGGATGTCCGATGGGATCAGGCAGTCGGACATCCCTTGAGGGGTCCCAGATTGGAGAGGGTGCAGGCTGGGATGAGGGACATACCCCACCCCTCCGTGCATGAATTTCGTGCACGGGGCCTCTAGTTGGGAAATAAAAAAGAAAGAGCTATTCGCAGGACTCTAAGAATTGAGTACTAGTCACTACATGAAATGTATCTAGTAAGTGATAAGACTTTGTCCAGTATTATGGCCCAATAAGAATGTTTGCCCACATAAATGATTTCTTTAAGAAGTCATTTAAAAGGAGGAGAAATGGGAATGGCCATATTGTCAGGAAAGAAATTATAGCACAGTGACTACAAGACCACTAGAGTCTGAAAGACCTGAGAAAGAGGTCCACATGAAGGGCAGACCTTGTCATTCCTGGAAGTCAGGCACTCGCAGGCACTGGGTATGTTGTGAGGAGTAGGTCATGATCTCACCACTGTGAGTGGGAGGAGTGCTGGGGGCTTGGCAAGTGGGGAAAGTTTGGCATATGGAACTAACTATTCTAATTTATGCCAATTGGAGTGCCCTGAAACCCTTTGTATCCCCCAGTATTCTTTGTATAGGGTTGCTGCAGAGATTTGGGATGTTTTGCAAACTACTGTGAAGGACTGGAGCTTCTGCATTCAGTTTTGAAAGTAACACAAATTTGGGGTACAAATATTTGAAGTCAGGACTGAGGTTCTCCCTCTCATTGTAGCTTTTTTCTCTGATTAACAATCCCATAGAGCTTGGGACTAGAGAGCTGAAGTTGAGCCATTTTGTCATTTTTCTGAATCGTTAGTTGGTTTCCTTGGCCATGAGTGGTTCCTTTATAGGAATTTGATATGTTATGGCCTCTACTGGTCTGTTATGAGAACTCCAGAACCTCATCGGGAATGTCACAAACGCCCCACCTAGCTGCATCGTTTATACAGGGTGGGGCAAAAGTAAGTCTACAGTTGTTTGTATGGAAACCAATACGATAATTAATAAGTAATAATATAAGAATAAACTTTGTTTTGAGTACTCACAACTGTAAATCTACTTGTGCCCCACCCTGTATACTAATTTATTTAGAGTAATCCTGTATCATTCTTCTCCTCTTAAAAATGCTGTTTTCTTAGTTGTAGGCTAAGGCTTTTCTACTAGAATATTTATGTTTAGCTTGTGATTAAATTTTTGTCTCATTATATGAACTCCATGGCTTAAATGAGGAAGAATTTACTCATTTACTATATAATGGACCTGTTGTAGGCAGTGAGAATGGTACCAGGTGCTAGATCAGTGGGGTCAGACCAAATCTGGGTTCAGCAACCTCTATTCCTGAATTCTGGCTAGGAAAGAATTCAGAGCCAAGACTCAAACTATAAGAGAACTTATATTTATCACAGAGGTGGGAGTAATTCCTAGAAGTAATGGGATTAGGAAACAAATTATAGAGGTAAAGGAAGGTCCTTTGGAGCTTGGGAGTGAGGAAGGTAATGGTAACGTTCCTGGGGCCAGAGGCGGGGACAGGAAAGGCATGCCTGCTTCCAGAAGGAGAGGCGCTAGGTCCTCTGTCCTAAGGGTTTTAAGGGTGGAGATTTTAGGGGAGGGTCCCAGGAAAAGTTCTCAATAGAATATTCAGCAGTTTTCCAGGTGTGTCCTTTCAAGGTTGTGGTCTCCACTGATGGATTGGAGGGCACCAGGGAAGGGTCATTCTTCAATGCAGCTGGTCTGGAGGTCAGTTTAGCTGGTTTTGTTTCTTTTCTGGGCCTGGAGCTGAAATACAGCTGAAGCCTACGTGTTATTTCTAGGGAGGAAAGGTAGGGGGTCAAAACCACATAGCCAGCAATATGCTAGGGCAGTGGTCGGCAAACTCATTAGTCAACAGAGCCAAATATCAACAGTACGATGATTGAAATTTCTTTTGAGAACCAAATTTTTTAAACTTAAACTATATAGGTAGGTACATTGTTATTAACTTAATTAGGGTACTCCTAAGGCTTAGGAAGAACCATACTCAAGGGGCCAAAGAGCCGCATGTGGCTCGCGAGCCACAGTTTGCCAACCACGGTGCTAGGGGAGTAAAAGAAAGGCCATCTTGGGGGCCAGGTTGCGCCCTACAATTGTCCTTTGCTAGGTACTTGGGACTTTTTCACCCTGGTGACCTTTTGAACCTGGCCCATTATCCTTGCTCTGCTCACATCTGTCTAGCTGCCTACCAAAGAATGAACTGGAAAAGATGGCTTATGTGATGTGAGATTAAATCCATCAGTACCTTTTTTTTCTGTATTAATACACTGGAGGCCCGGTGCACGAAATTGGTGCACTCGGGCTCCCCGCACCCCCCCCCCCCTGCTGAGTGCACCAATTTCATGCACCGGGCCTCTAGTGTATTAATAATGCACAGTACAGGAGCCCTCAGGGGATGTCCTAAGCCAGGAATCAGACATCCTTAGCACTGCTGTAGAGGCAGGAAAGGCTCCTGCCACCGCCGCTGCACTCGCCAGCCATGAGCCAGGCTCAGGGCTTCTGGCTGAGCAGCACTCTCCCTGTGGGAGCGCACTGACCACCAGGGGGTATCTCCTGTGTTGAGCGTCTGCCCCCTGGTGGTCAGTGCATGTCATAGCGAGCAGTTGAGCAGCCTTAGTATATCATTAGCGTATTATGCTTTGATTGGTTGAACAGATAGCATATTAGGTTTTTATTATATAGGATTATTTCTTCTCTTTTATTGTTTGCTTCTTTTAATGACTATATTTTACCTTTGACTTTAAACTTCCATCTATTTTCAGGTTCTTTTTTTTTTTTTTCAACTTTCCTATTCACTTCCAGATCTCTTCTGTGTTGTTCCTTATGAACACAGGCCTATTCAACAAGTTACCTTGAAAATTGCAACTAACATTTGTCTTCTAAAATTCAGAGATTTAATTTATATCTGAATTAAAATTTTCAATTGGATTAATGTCAATTATAAGGGAACTTGCTATTTAAAAATATTTGTATATTATTTATTGTATTATACTATTTTGTATTGCATGGGGTCTTTTGGGGGGGTATCTTTTGGGACATGAGTAATAACCCATTTATCAGGTGAATCTATGTTTTCATATATTTGCTTAAGATGAGGTGCACATTCCTTTTGTTGTTGTTGTTAATCCTCACCTGAGGATATTTTTCCATTGATTTTTTTTTTTTTTTTTTTTTTAGAGTGGAAGGGAGAAAGAGAGACATAGAGAGAGAAACAGTGAAGTGAGAGACACATCTATTGGTTGCTTCTGGCATGCCCCGACTAGGGGCGGGGATTGAGCCTGCAACTGACATATGTGCCTTGACCAGAATCGAACCCGAAACCCTTCAGTCCACAGTCCAATGCTTTATCCTCTGAGCCAAACCAGCTAGGACACACTCCTTTTTTAATCACTGAAGATTCCCATTTTCTTTTCTTTTTTTTTTATATTTTATTGATTTTTTACAGAGAGGAAGGGAGAGGAATAGAGAGTTAGAAACATCAATAAGAGAGAAACATCGATCAGCTGCCTCCTGCACACTTCCCACTGGGGATGTGCCCACGACCAAGGTACATGCCCTTGACTGGAATCGAACCCGGGACCCTTGAGTCCGCAGGCCGATGCTCTATCCACTGAACCAAACTGGTTAGGGCAAGATTGCCGTTTTCTTTCTGAGTTCTAATGTCTGATTTTTCATTTAAGGATTTAGTTAATAACTTTCCTGTTGTGTTTTTTAGACATCTTCACAACTTTGCTTCAGACTTTCATTCACCTCCTTTAGGCTTATTAAATTTGCCCTCTCTAAACTCATCACTCCTGTACTCTCCCCCCTCAAACTCGGTTGTTACTTTGCTTTTTAAAAATGATTGATTGATTTTAGAAAGAGAGAAAGGGAGAGAGAGAAATAGCTTTTTGTTGTTCCACTTAATTTTGCATTCATTGGTTGCTTCTTGTATGTGTCCTGACTAGAGATTGAACCTTGGCAGATTGGGACAGTGCTCTAAGGCTAACGAACTGAGCTAGCCAGCCGGGGCCTGCTTGTTTAAGAGGGTGTCTATGTGTGTTATACACATAGATAGATCAACCTGTGTATGTCCTTTTTGAAATCTTTGATAAAACTCACAGAGCTTCTTAGTTTATGCTTTTAAATTGCTGTGGCCCTTTTCCCCACATTTGCACATACAGATCTCCTTTCGTTCGTGTGGGATTAGTCACAAACAGATGTCTGTCCCTCTATATCTGGATTACAATTAACTGTAAATTAGTAAAAGTGGCATACAACTTCAGGGCTAACTCTACAAGTCTCTGTCAGTGTAAAAACAAATACAAGGCCTTAGCTTTTTATTTTAACTTTTTATTTCTATGAAACTCAACACAGTATCCTCTGACCTATTAGCTTTCACCACCCCCCCCCGCCCCGCCCAAGAGTATATTCTTGTGTATATTTCAGTGGTAAACAGTAGTCCATACAGTATTTACTTTGGTGTCAGATAATCCTCTGTTCAAATCTCAGATCGTGCTCTTCCTGGATGTGACTTTGGACAATAAAATATCTTAAACCTCAGCTTTCTAATCTTAAAAAAGATAATATTTCATTGGGTTGTTGGGAGTTTATTTTATACTTCATACACTTATTCAGTTGCTCAACATAAGAAACATTCCCAGCCCTAGCCGGTTTGGCTCAGTGGATAGAGCATCGGCCTGTGGACTGAAGGATCCCAGGTTCGATTCCCGTCAAGGGCACATGCCTAGGTTGCGGGCTCGATCTCCAGTAGAGGGCAGTCAGGAGGCAGTCAGTCAATGATTCCCTCTCATCATTGATGTTTCTCTCTCTCTCTCCCTCTCCCTTTCTCTCTGAAATCAATAAAAATATATTAATATTAGTATATTAATGTTTATTGCATGTAAATGGCTAATTATTTTGTATTATATATATATAATATATGTATATATTATATATATATTAAAGAAAAAGAAACATTCAGTCCTATCAAGAATTTTTGTGAGTTTATTAGAGCCAAACTGTCAACAATTCCCTGGAAAGCAAAACCTCAACGGATTAAGATAATACTCCAGAGAATGTCAGTTACACTTTTCTTAAAATATATTTTTATTGATTTCAGAGAGGAAGGGAGAAAAAGAGAGAGGATCATTGATTGGCTGCCTCCTGCATGCCCTCTACTGGGGACTGAGCCCACAACCCAAGCATGTGCCCTGACCGGGAATCAAACCATGATTTCCTGGTTCATAGGTTGATGCTCAACCACTGAGCCAAGCTGGTCATGGGAGAAAGGCAGTTTTGCATCTTATTTTATACATTACAATCAGAAGATGCAAGTGGGTTACATGAAGTTCATTGGTGATAGATTAGGGAGGTGGAGAAAGCAAAGCCAGGAAGCCTCTGGGATTGAATGAAAAGTAAAATGATAGACACATCTTATACCTAGGACCTAGGTGGATACAGGATAGTTAACACTTAACAATTACATGGCAACAATAACAATGAGAGGATTTATGGTCTCCACCAGGGTGGTTGGTTGTGTCCTGAGGGTCTGGAATGAAAGGGAGTTACCCTGACATTCCAAAGGAATGTTCTGGCAGACACAGACGCATCAGAGAGAGGCTGACTTTTGTCAGGGAAGTTTCTAGCCTAGGACATGACTACCTGCCATAAACTGCTTTTAGTTAAAAAGTTTTAATTTCACCCTGACTGGTTTGGCTCAGTGGATAGAGCGTCGGCCTGCGGACTCAAGGGTCCCAGGTTCGATTCCAGTCAAGGGCATGTACCTTGGTTGCGAGCACATCCCCAGTAGGGGGTGTGCAGGAGGCAGCTGATCGATGTTTCTAACTCTCTATCCCTCTCCCTTCCTCTCTGATAAAAAAAAATGTTTTAATTTCAGACCATCTTTTGTGATTATTTTAGGTCTCTGAGTTTGCAAAGCCACCCCGAAGGCCTTTCCTGAGCTCGTCAGGTTAGCACGTGGTCCCTTTTCTTCTACGACATGTACACATAACTGTAAGAAAATTGTGTAAACACTGGTCAGGACCTAAAATCTGACCTTTGGTTTTCATTGGTGGCTGCTGTTCTTTTTGTTGTTGTTGGCTGCTGCTCTTGATAGTATGTCTTTTCTACCTAATTCTGCTTTGACTTTTTGTTCCCCAAACAAACAAACCATCCCTGATTTGTGCATTCTGAGCTGGCTCCTACAGACATAGCAGCATGATCTAAGACAAAGCAGTAACATTTAGAGTTGGATGTCCAAGGTGTTGTTTACATATTAATAATATTAGCATTTCTTTTCACTTTTCTTTGTAGTTTCTAATCTACTGCACTTGAGCTTCCTGGTCATTTGACCCCCATAGGCCCTGCTTAGGCTGGAGGCAGAATTGCAGTTATGAGCCAACTGGCACCACTGAGGTAATTTTAGCTAGTGATTCTATCAAGACAATGAAATGCTGAATAAGTAACCTGTGATAAATGGTTGTGATGTTTGTTAGAGGTTCGGATGATTTTTTTTAAATGTCTTGTAGTTTTTATTGATTTTTTTTTTGAGAGGGAGGAAAGGAGAGAGAGAGAGAGAGAGAGAGAAACATCATCTGGCTGCCTCCTGCATGCACCCCTACCAGGGATTGATCCTGAAACCTGGGCAGTGCCCTGAGGGAGAACCGGACTCACCACCCTGTTTCACAGACACTCCAACCAACTGAGCCACACCCAGCAGGGCTCAGATGATATTTTGACTGATTTAGAGCTTATTGCCAAACTGGATTCTGCTATCTTTTTATTTTTATTTTTTAAAATATATTTTTGTTGATTTCAGAGAGGAAGGAAGAGGGAGAGAGAGATAGAAACATCAACAATGAGAGGGAACCATTGATCGGCTGCCTCCTGCACGCCCCCTACTGGGGATCCAGCCCACAACCCAGGCACATGCTCTTGACCGGAATCGAACCTGGGACCCTTCAGTTCGCAGGCCGACACTCTATCCACTGAGCCAAACCGGTCACGGCCTGCTATCTTTTTAAAAAATATATTTTTTATTGATTTCAGAGAGGAAGGAAGAGGGAAAGAGAGATAGAAACATCAATGATGAGAGAGAATCATTGATTGGCTGCCTCCTGCACATTCCCCCCCTGGGGACTGAGCGGGCAATCTGGGCATGTGCCCTGACCATGACCTCCTGGCTCATAGGTCGACACTCAACCACTCGGCCACGCAGGCCTGGATTCTGCTATCTTAAAGAATAAGCTAACTTTGCTTTGGCTGTCAGGTAGTTTGGTGTCATTAACAAAGCTTTGGCACTGCGGCTGGTGGTATCCAGATAAAGTTCCATGACTACTCCTACTCTGGATGTGTAGGCATAGGGGATCTTTTTTAGCCTATCCACATGACTTTTAGACTGTTTTTTTTTGTTTTGTTACTTAGCCCATTGATTCACAGAGTGATCTGGGGCCTTCTCTTCCTTTTTGTCTTCTGTGTCCAGAAAAAATAGAATCATGAACATTTACACAGCACTGCCTGTGCTTGTAAACATTTTATACTATAAAGATTAACTAATCTTCACAAAACCCTACAAGACACCTACTGTTGTCTCCATTTTGCAGATGAAGGAGCTATGGCACAGGGAAGTTATGTACGTTGTTAAGGGTCACACTACTAGTGAGGGGAGGAGTTGGGGGTTATATTCAGGCCGTCTGGCTCCAGGACCAAATGTTGTATCACACCTACATTTTGGCAGATAGGGAATTGATCAATACATGGTACCCTAAGGATTGCTTTTTTGGGATCTGCTGCTGTTTCATTTTGTAGTGTTGTTTCCTAGTCTCCTGTCACCTAGGGGCGAGGAATGGAATTCTTGGCATTCTTTTCCAAGCCACCCTAGCCTCTAGATCTGGCTCCCTAGTTCTTGGTTGTAGTGCAAAGTTTGGCTTTGGAACCAGCCTAACCTGAGTTTAAATCCTGCCATCTCTCAACCCAATAAATATCCAATAAATACATACTGAGCTCCTAAATGCCGAATACCAGGCTTTGTACTGGGCGCTGACCATATAATAAACAAAACAATTCCTTGCTCGCATGGAATTTAGAAAAGCGAGAGAAGACTGAAAAACATAAACATATGTCAGGTGTTAAATGGTAAGAAGAAATATAAGGCAAGGGGAAAGAAACTAAGGGGAAACACCGTTTTAGAAATAATGGTTAGAACAGGTCTCTGATACGGGACATTTGAGCAAATACTAAGTGAGGGGGTATGGCCAGCTGGTGAAAAGAGTGTTCCAGGCAAAAGGCCTTGAGATGAGAGCATGATTGTCCAGTTGAAGGAACTGCAAGGCCAGTGGGCCAGTATTAATAGCAGAGTAAGGGAGAGGAAAAGGAGAAGGTAACAAGATGATTAGGATGGGTTTGATAGGGGGGAGGAGGGAGGTCAAGGATGCACCCATCTCTTGCAGGGCCTTATAGGTCAAGTTGGAGACATGTATTATTCTGAATGAGATAGGCAACCACGGCAGGGTGTCCTTGGCAAACATAATTTTGAAAGAAAACAAATCAACCCGTCAATACATATCGAGGTAACTCAATATACTGCTTGTATTTTCTTCTCCCTACTTTGGGCAGGCTGCAGCATGTCCTGCTGCTGAAGACTAAGATGTCCCATGAGCGAGCTACGGGTTTCTTGCTGTTTTGTAGGCATGGGAGTGTGGCTCCGGGAACCCGTGTCGTCACTGCAAATTTGCAGCTGAGCGCCGGCCCGCCCCAAAACGCTGCATTGGCGCCAAACGCGCGCTTCCCGGGTCTGCGGCAGCAGAGACCGCCTCGCCAGCCAGTTAGCACGAGTTTTGGCTTCGGCCGGTCCCTGCCTCCAACTCCCAGCATGCCGGTGGGCGTGGGGCCTGCACGTAGACTCCATTTCCCAGCCTGCCCCGGGGCCCGGTCGGACGTGCCGGCGCCTATAAGAGGCAGAGCGCTGGGGCCGGAGCCTATTGTTAGCCGGAGCCGGGTCGGTTCTGGGCGGCTGCTGCCGGGGGCGCCCGAGTTGCCGGAGCCGTCCGCCCTCTGCTGCCTGCGGGTCGCCCTGCCCACCCGCCCTCCCTCCCGGTCCTGCTGGCCGGGGAGCTCCCGGCCGTGGTCGCGGTCCCAGGACTGGCACTCTCCTCCCTCCTCGCCATCGGGCTAGGGCGGCGGCGGGGGCGGCGGAGACCATCGCGGGAGGAGGCGGCTGCGGCGGGGCCGGTAATGGGCCTGGGGGTGCGGGGCGGAGGGTGCCGCCTCGTCCTTTCTCGGGATCGGCCCTCGGGCGGCGGTGGAGGAGTGGTCATCCCGGAGCCCCGCGGATGGAGGGGTCAGAGAGGAGGGAGGCTCCCGGCCGGGGGGCGGGGGCCGAGGCGCGGCTGGAAGGGGAGATGAGGGAGAGGCGTGGGAGACCTCGGCGCGGGGATCGCGGCCGGGCTGCGGGGGCCGCTCTGGGAGCCGAGGGGCGGCCTGGGAGCCGGCACGATTGCGGACGAGGGCTGAGTTGGGAATGGAGTGGAGATGATGCAGGATGGAGGGAAGCGAAGGAAGGGGAGGGGGCAGGGGAAATGTGGGAGGAGTGGCTGGGAATTGGTGAGTAGCGGCAGGAAGGGATGGGGAGGCGGGTAGGGGCTGCAGAAGATCAGAATGAGCGGGAAGGTGAGCAGTCGGGGAGAAATGCCCGGGAGCTGGCGGGTTCGGCGAGGGTGTCCATTAGGGGAACTGGTCACTTGACATGTCCTTTGAGCTCAGGTTCCTGATGTGGCTCCCGTTTTTCTGGCGTTGGGTGGGAAAGCGAAAGCATCCGCTGCCCCGGTTGCTAGCTTGACCTCCTTCACAGGCCCAAGCACGCAGCGGGCTGCCGTTCATCCCTGTTAGGGCCATGGCCTTGGTGCATCGTTTTCAGGGAGTTTAGAGGGGCGTTGTGACACGCCGACCTTTCCTCAGGATCAGATGTTAGCAGTCATCCCCGAGAGACTCAGTGTCCCCTTGCCTTTCAGTTGAAGGTAAAGCCGTGGTTGATTCACATTTCCCTTTTCTGTACTGACTTTCCATCTTGCAAATCTCCAAAGCCGGGGGGATGCTGGCCATACCAGAGCTGTAAGTGAGGGACCATCCTTGAGAGGTAGTGCTCCCTACAGCATCAGTGTTCCAGCTCTTCCTCCACATGATGGTGGTTAGACATGGGGAGCCGCCTCCAACCTTGTGTAGGTCAGGTCGGTAAACACCAGGGAGTGGAGGAGGGGGACTTCCTTGAAATGCCTAGTGTAAAGGATGTTTTCACTTGAGTTCCTTAAAGATTCATGATCCTGGTAATCACAAGGACACACACCCACAGAATTCATAGTGTTTGAGAAATTACCCAGAATATATTGTAAAAGGAGAAATAGGACAGGTCATCTTACTCAGGTTTGTAACACCGAGCAAGCCTTCCTTCCTCTACCCTCGCTACAGATGGCAGCCTGATGATCTTACTGGAGGTTTGGGTCCCTTGACCTTTAGCAGAAGGTTGGGTTCCAGTTGAGCGGAGAGGCTTTCTCTTGTGAGATGTATCTTGTCTTCTTTTCTTTTTTTAATTCATTTAAGAGAGAGGCTTAAAATACCTAAACTTTGCAAATATATTCTGCATCCACAAAATTTGGCGGGGGTCCCTTTTGCTAGTCTCATATTCTGGTTTTAAAGGAATCCTCATAGGCCTGGAAAGGCTTAGATCTAGTGCTAAAGTGCACATACGCTGTAGTTCTATTTTGTTTAGTGCCAGCCTAATAGCTCCTATGTTCTGTGGAAACCTCTGGGAAATGTTCAGCCTGAAACACTTGAGAAGAGACTGTAAAGCATGTAGCCAGAAAGTGTCAGTTGACCTTTCATTTCACTGGCATTTTAAAGCTTTTATAGAGGTTTGCATTGTTTTCTCAAAAGCATTTGTTGTTTGAGTTGCTCATTTTGATAGGTAACTGTCAGTTATTGCCTGCATTGCTAGTCTCACCTTGATTATTTCTGTATGGGCTTAAGTGCTGGGAGCATAACTTATAAGTGTTTCTCTTGAGCACACACATTCATCCTCTGCCAGTTGAGAGGTGGGAACGACTGGTTTCTAATTGTGGTTCGAAAGGAGGTTGATTTGATAAATTGGAAAATGTGGAACCTATTCTAGTTGTAAAGCAAAAGCTCTCCCGGTTTATTCTTGGTGCCCAGTGAACATCTTTATCTAACAAGTTAAGTTCACACCAGAGAGCTGGGCAAGGAGACCTGGACTGAAATTTAAACTTACATTGGTTGTCAGGACAGAATCGGCGGAGTTATTTTATTTTAATAATGGAGTAAATGTCAGAGAACATGATGCTAACAGACCCTGTGTAGGGTGAAGAGGACTAGTATGCATGCTATTTACACATATAGCCATAGATTATTCTCAGGCATTTTAAGGAAAATATTTTTCTCCTGGGTTTCACATCTTTTTATTTTTCTTCCTTATCTACCTTTTGTCACTGCCCAGAAACCAGCATTCCAGGAGTGGAAGGGGAAAGACATAGATAAAAGGGTGGAGGAGAATGGAGTAAGCAGCCAGCAGTCCTCGCTGCACCAGAGTGCACAAACATTAACCTAACAGAAATGACACTGCTAAGGGCAGCGGGGTGAAGTCAGTGGAGAATTTTGATGGTAAAGAGGATTTGGGTCCTAGCCAATTTGGTTCAGTGGTTAGAGTGTCGGCCCTGGGACTGAAGGGTCGTGGCTTGATTCTGGTCAAGGGCACGGACCTCGGTTGTAGGCTCCACCAATTGATATGTCTCACATCGATGTTCTCTCTCCCCCTTCCTTCCACTCTCTCTAAGAATCAATGGAAAAAATACCTTCGGGTGAGGATTAACAACAACAAAAAAGCTTTGGCCCATACCCAATGTCACTCAGGGCTTAAAGAGAAATATTCAAAGGGAATCCACGCTGCCAGAAGCGAAGGGGACCCCCAGGAAAGAACCAGAAGTGCATGTCATAAATCCTGGAATAATTCCAGGCTGAAGAGAAGGCCAGATTTATTTCAGGAATGTGCTTGTCTGAGACCTATATGGCTGATGTTTCTTAAGTCCATCTTGTGACTTAAAAAGGCAGGTTTTTTAATTAAATCTGGATAGATCTGGTTGACTATATAGAACTTACCCA
The DNA here is from genome assembly GCF_000147115.1 of Myotis lucifugus. NCBI lineage: Eukaryota > Metazoa > Chordata > Mammalia > Chiroptera > Vespertilionidae > Myotis > Myotis lucifugus. The sequence continues at coordinate 35,778 of NW_005871208.1, read as the reverse complement.
AGAGCAGGCAAATTGCTTCCAAGAGACACAATCCAGAAAAGCAGCCCTGTAGCAGGCATCTCTTGACACCACACAGTATATTCTGGGTAGCTGCTCTGCAGTAATGCAGCCCTGTCTTTCTGGGCAGTGTTGTTATTCCTGCTGCATAATTAGCAACTAGTGAGATCATAGTCTGGGGAGATTCTGGCATTACTGAGGCAAAGCAGGGAGGCTTCGTATCGTCACATGTGGCCCTGGCCCTGACAGCATTTCTGTCGAGCAGATTCATATCCTTGGGAACTAAAGTCCAAAGACAGAGGAGATTTGTATCCCAGACCCCTTGGTTGGGTGACAGCTTGTTGAAGACACTGCCTGCCATATTGATGTAACCAGAGTAAATTGTCATTTCTTTTGCTATTTGTTTTCCCTTTGCTGGTTTCTTTACAGAGGGCAAAGGTGGTCAGGCTAAGTTTTCCTTGCACAGAGGAGGACGATAGACCAGCGGAACCCTATTTTATGGAGCAGTATGAGATTGGGAAGGATTCTGGGGTTTGAAGCCAGTGGAGATGCTAATCTGCAGTCCATTCTTTAGAACCAAAGTTGACCTTTCTAGGAGCCTGGAGAGACATTTTATACTTGTGAAGATCTGGGTAAAGTGTTTCCTTGGCTGCTGATGTACTTTGAAATTGAGAGCCTAGAGCAGTATTTCCCAAAGTGTTTTCCAAGAATCATTTATTTTCCCCCTAAAATACTCTGGAAAACAAAGGGCCCCATATTCAGGTGTGCGGAAACACTGTGTTGTGTTTTCTCCCACCCTTCCCCATGCTCATTAGCATGTTAAAAGCCTCTAAGAGGTTCTCCCATAAACAGTTTTCTAAACTGTTTTGACACAGCAGTCCTATTTTCATGCAAAAACTATTAATATCCGCCCTAGCTGGTTTTGCTCAGTGGTTGGGGCTTTGGCCCTGGACCCGAGTTCCTGGTTTGATTTTGGTCAGGGGCACGTACCTTGGTTGCTTGAATTAGTTTATTTCATATATATACTTTGGGAAATGCCAGGCTGTATCTTCACTAGGAAAAATAATTGATCTAGTCTAGATTTAGGCACAGCCTAATTCTGCTTTTGGTGCCTGGTCCCTCCCCCGGCCCTTGGAGCGCTCTCCTGTGTGTGATCTGGAGAGCAGCTCCTGTTATCCCCAGCTAATGAAGCCTAAGCCCAGACGGCTTGGAACCAAAGGCCTTCACTCCACTGGGAAAGGTGCTGTGGTTACTCATCTCATTACGCTGAGGGTGACTGAGACTGAAAGGGCTGAAGGGAAACAAAAGTAGGAGAACGTTGGCCAGAATCAGTAGAGAAATGACCTAATCTGGAGAAAGCAGACATCGGTGCTAGCTCAGGTGCTTTCTCTCTTCAGTCGGAGACCTTTACTCACAGGCTTGGGAGGGGTCTGTCTGAGGACAGGAATGCTGATTCCCTGGGCAGAATCCTCATGCACCTGGCTGCCTGGTGGTGAACAGGGGCTTTGGGGCCAACTCGGTGGGCTCCCCAAGGAAACCCCTTTGAAACCAATGGATGCATTCACGGGCTCGGGTCTCAAGAGGAAGTTTGATGATGTGGATGTGGGCTCATCAGTGTCCAACTCCGATGATGAGATCTCCAGCAGTGACAGTGCCGACAGCTGCGACAGCCTCAATCCTCCTACGACTGCCAGCTTCACACGTGAGTGGGCCACTCCCCGTGTACACCCATGTCCCCAAGCATCAGAGCCCATTGCGGCTCTTGAGAGACACTTCTTCTAACCAGCTTGGGGATTTCCCCTGAATCATAATCTTCCCCACTCTTAGGCTCCGCCTTGCTCCAATATCGTAGACTTCAGTCTGATTTATTCCAGCTGATTTTACTTGTGCTTGGTTTTTGGGTCCCCGGGGTGGGGTGGATTAAATGGAAGGAGGAGAGGCTTCCCCACCAGAGTCCAATAGGGTTCTGTGATATTGTAGCTCTATCAGGACATAAATCCTTATAGCCTGAACAACTGGGGCAACTCCAGGTTTCTTAATTCTTCGGCCCCAATTAGTTTCTTGGAAAGAACTTTTGATACTGTAGATCAGGGGTTGCCAGTGGACCAAATCTGGCTCACTGCCTGCTTTTGTAAATAAAGTTTTATTGGAACACAGCCACACCCATTGTCTGTTATTGCCTTCATGCTACAATGACAGAGTTGAGTAGTTGCAACAGAGCCCTGATGACCTGCAAAACATAAAATACATACTTCCTGGCCCTTTACAGAAATTTGCTCTTCCATTATACAACACTATGTAATAGAATTTTCTGTTATGAAAAAACTGTTCTATATCTGCACTGTCTGCAGCCATTAGCCACACGTGGCTATTGAGCACTTGAAATGAGATTAGTGTAACTGAGGAGCTGAGTTGTAAATGTTATTTCATTTTAATTATATTTAAATTGACACATGTAGCTGCTGTGTTGAACAGTGAAGCTATACAGGTTGTTTTATCCTGAGAAGATTACCTAGAGATCCTCTTCCCAACTGATGTCTAAAAATAGACTTTGTGGTCTGCTTGGGTGAAGTCAGGCACTGTGGACCAGCTGATGCTCAAAGTCCTTTCCAACTATGCATTTATGATTTGAAAATTAGAACTATCTCTAGGTACAGGGAGCACCTTTGGAGAAGAGTTGAGAGCCTAGATGGATGAGAAAGAGTAAGGTCCCCACACAGGCCATCTCTGGGTTAATAAAATGCTCTGTGTTCCCTTCTCAGCCACCTCCATCCTGAAGCGGCAGAAGCAGCTACGGAGGAAGAATGTACGCTTTGACCAAGTGACTGTGTACTACTTTGCCCGGCGCCAGGGTTTCACCAGTGTGCCCAGCCAGGGTGGTAGCTCTTTGGGTATGGCCCAGCGTCATAACTCTGTACGCAGCTACACGCTCTGTGAGTTTGCTCAAGAGCAGGAGGTGAACCATCGAGAGATTCTTCGTGAGCACCTGAAGGAAGAGAAACTCCACGCCAAGAAGATGAAGGTGCCTAGGGGACCTGGGGCTGGTACTTCCCATGTGCCAGTATAAAGTGGGAAACCATCTAGGTCTATTTATTTATTTATTTCCTAATATCTTTTTTTACTGTTGCCCTTCCTTGGCTTGTAGATTCCAGATCTTTCTAGTGAAAGGCTCAGATATGGATGGAATCAGATCTCAGTCTAAGACCCTTCTTTTTGTGTCTGGTGTGGTGTCTACCAGAGATAGCAAAATGGCTTCTCTAGAATTTCCTGCCTTTGCCAACCTCAGCAAATTTTTTGATTTATTTTTTTAATATATTTTTATTGATTTCAGAGAGGGAGAGAGAGAGATAGAAACATCAATGATGAGAGAGAATCATTGATCAGCTGCCTCCTGCATGCCCCCCACTGGGGATCGAGCCTGCAACCCGGGCATGTGCCCTTGACTGGAATTGAACCCGGGACCCTTTGGTCCATAGGCTGACACTCAATCCACTGAGCCAAACTGGCTAGGGCAGCAAATTTTTTTTAAAGTCTTAAAATGTGAATGAAGACATTCAAGCTTGCCACCCCCAGAACCTGTGGAAGCACAATGTTTCAATGTCTTATCAAATGAATACCTGTTGCCCTCATGCACAGGGCAGGTTTGGGATCTTTTGTATTGTCTGAAAGGATCTTGCTATTTCTGTAACCCCCATCACCTCTAGGTGATAGTCTTTCGGACATAAGCAACAGCATTACCAAATGGTTATTTCAATTTGCAGAGCACTGTGTCTGCCACTGATGCTGCACCAGCTCAAGTATAGGAGGAGAGCAGGCCTGGAAGAAGGCCCATCTTAGATTGCTATCTTAGCACTGCTGGGTACTCCACAGCCATAGTTTCCACCAGTCTGCAAAAATTTCCCCCAGAGCTCCTAGTTCCAAATTTGGAGAACACTGTTTTAGGCCTGGCCAAGTTTCTTGCAGATCCGTATTGAAATAGGCGCCTGCATTATTGCCAAGGTTGTGGGTGAAATCCTAATGAGACACACTTCAGTGTGGTAGGGTTGGAGAACTGGTGGCAGAGGATGTAGGTTAACTGGATGTCATTGCTTTCTTCCTTTGAGAGTTCCGTGTCTACTTTCCTCAGCTACTCCTAAAGCTGTACACCTGTTCTTCTAACTAGAATGACATTCAGGCTTCCCTCTCTGTGTCTGAGGAATTCCATCACTGACACCATCACCTCCCTGCCGCTATAGCAGCAGCTGGGCAAATAAACACTGTTCTCATCGTGTGCAATGAAGGCTTTCTTCTCTTTCCCCAAGAAGAATCCCTCTCCTAAATCTGATAGAGGAATGATCTGTCAAAACATAACATCCTATGGCCTCCCTCGTAGGAGGTCTAGAGACAAATTGAAGGCTTGAGGTATGGGGTTCCAACTTACTAGCAGATATAGTGAACAGCAATGATGGCATCTAAGCCATCTATCCATATCGAGAAAAAAACCCTTACTTTGCCCTTCCCAAGTCCAGTTTATTCTTTTCTTAGAAATTTTTCTTATCTTTAGCATTCTATAGGGGAGGCAGTTGGTCTCAAAAATATATATTCTGTATCTCCCATATACCATCTAATATTTATTTTCCTTTTGGGCTGCCACCAAAAAGAAAGAAAAAAGCTGCTGGTGCCTGGCCGGTGTGGCTCAGTTGGTTGAGTGTGGTCCCGTGCATGGAAAGGTTGCCCTTTGATTCACGGTCAAGGCACATGCCCAGGTTGCAGATTCAGATCCCAGTCAGGGTGTGTATGGGAGCCAACTGGTTGATGTTTCTCTCCCTCTCGCTCTAAAATCAATTAAAAAAAAAAAAGCTGCTTTTCATCTGCAGCTTTAGTTACCAATAATTTTTCTAATACATCCATTACTTTTTTTTTTTTTGCCTTTTATCCATATGGAATTCATTATGAATAGTATGAATTGGGAATCTAACCTTATTTTTTTCCAAAAGACTAGTCCCTTGTCCCAAAACCATTTAATTATTAGAAGGCTCTTCGTCAGTGATAAGAAATGTCAGCCCTGTCATGACATATTAAATCCTCACATCTTCATGGGTTTCTTTCTATTGCATCTGTAATCTTTCCTTTGAGAGGATAGCAGCAGTGAGGGTGATTAGGAAGCCAGCCCTGGTGAAACAGACAGGAGCAGCCGAAGGCCTGCGGAAAGGCCCTTGTGGTTGGCCTGCTGGTACAGAAATCATAGAGTAAGGAGTCCTCGGAAGCACCACTTTCTCTCCTCATTTTTGCTGCCCACAACCAACCAACCAACAAACAGTGTGTGGCTTATTCCCCAGGTGTGTTGCGTCACACCTCTCCTAGGAGTTGAGTTGCTCCTTTACCAGCACTGCCCTGTGGCTGTCTGATGAAATAAGCCCAACCCTCCACTAGCTGGCTTTCATCCTGCCAGCAGCTTCCAGAGCCCTGGGGATTATGAGGCCTCGTTTTCTTTACTGGAATTCTCTAGTGAGTTCTCAGTCACATCCAGCTATGGATTGTCTTTACCCTGTCCTCCCACTAAGAGTCCCTTTCCTGGCTGGCTGTCCCTCTTGGCCCAGAGAACCCAGCTCTGCCTGGATTATATATTGCACCCCACCTCACATAAAACTTTTCTTTGAAATCAAGTAAAAATGATTAGAGAAAGAAAGCAAGGGCTTACAAGCCATTAATAATTTGCTTATATTTTTCTCCTTCCAATAAAATGCAACTCTCCTGGGTATGAATAGGTAAGTTTTCACATTGGGAATTTAGGTTCATTGACAAAGATCTGGTAGCCTTGTACTACACTTTAATGAAATCTACTTCCCAAAATGTGGTTTTGAGTCCTTTAGGGGGTGCAAATTGAAGGGTGTTTGCAAGCTTATCTATACACCAGGGAACATCCAACCATTAATACACCACATGTGCTGTGGCTACTGTATGAGCATGGGTGCACAAAGTTGTTGGACCATGCTACTCCAGAGGCTCCCTGTGCGGAGGCTCGTGCTGGTAACGCTGTAGGCTAACCTCTCCTTCCTGTCTCTCGGCAGCTGACCAAGAATGGGACAGTGGAGTCAGTGGAGGCCGATGGCCTGACACTGGATGATGTTTCTGATGAAGACATCGATGTGGAAAATGTGGAGGTGGACGATTACTTCTTCCTACAGCCTCTGCCTACCAAACGGCGACGGGCCCTGCTGAGGGCTTCTGGGGTCCACCGCATTGATGCCGAAGAGAAGCAAGAACTTCGAGCCATCCGCCTGTCACGGGAAGAGTGTGGGTGTGATTGTCGGCTGTACTGTGACCCAGAAGCGTGTGCCTGTAGCCAAGCTGGGATTAAATGCCAGGTCAGTCCACGACAGGCCTGAGATGGTGTACCTGCACTAGAGTCAGGGTGTGTGGCGTGGGTGCCAATGAACCTGGAAGGCTACCCATCAAAGGGTGGCTTCCCTGTGACTGAACACTCCCCAGTTCCACAGCCCTCCTCCACCAGCCAAGGAAACCAGCATGACAGGATTCAGGCTGGGAGGCCTGTCATCTTGTCTGTGTTTTATACCTTGGGGCTGATAAACAGCTGTCAGCAAATGGAGGAACAGGGGTTAGTAAGTTAACACTTAGTAGCCGTTTCCTAAATATTGATTGGTTCCTTGAGATAAAAGGAAGCAGAAACATGAGGTAGGCCTTTAGATTTTATCTTGCAATCACTTATTCACAGTGCGTTCTCTCCACTTCTTTAAAAATCAAAATAGTTCTTGGATGCTGTCATTCAGGATCACATTGGGCCTGGCAGAGCTTAAATTCCTAGTGTCCATAAAGAAAGCATCATTCCCTCAGCCGGCCCATCGTCTCCCAGCTGGCCCGTTGATGGACAGCTTGGAAGACACATTCAATTAAAAACAGCAGTACCATCCCAAAGATTGGAAGGTATATGGGACTTGTATACTGAGGATGTGGATGCTGAGTCCTTGTAGTTGAACTTCTGACCAACCTTTTCTTTCTGGACCTAGCCAAATACTGCTTGTCAAACTGAAGTCCCATAATGAATCCGTCTACGATCCACAGACCTGAGGACAGCCCTGATAATTAGACTGTTCCTAAGTGAAATGGAGAGTTCTTTAGGTTGACATTATAGAAGACATTGTATATTTGTACATAGCAGCTTACTCGTGTTTTAATTTTATTTTTGCTATTTTCCCCCCTTTTGGGGATCCGAAAGAGAAAAGGAAGTAGAAAGCATCTCCTTTCTAGATGGTCTTGTTCTGTAACTTAGTTGTCTTGGTAACTTCTTCAGAAACAAACTGGTCAACCATCAGGAAAAATGAAGCTGGCTCTGTTATTTTGTTAGGGGTCCTTTTGCTTAGTTTCCCGAGAATGCATTTCTTTGGACTAGCTGGGACTTCTCCTCCCTTCCCATGCCTGTCATCACAGAAAACAAGAGGCTTAGGCCCCAGCATTTTGTTTTCTCAGTAAACCAGGTAAGTCTGGAAAAGTCTTTGAGGCACGTAAATTTCTTCTGCTCTGAGATGTGTTGGCATTTAGAGAGGCATCTCTGGACTTTTGAACTTGGAAGGGCCCTTTGATATAAATTTGTCTACTTTTTGTTTAGAAGAGAAAACAAAGCCCTAGTCAGTGGTGGCGAACCTTTTGAGCTCGGCGTGTCAGCATTTTGAAAAACCCTAACAACCCTAACTTAACGCTGGTGCCGTGTCACATATAGAAATTTTTTGATATTTGCAACCATAGTAAAACAAAGATGTATATTTTTGATATTTATTTTATATGTTTAAATGCCATTTAACAAAGAAAAATCAACCAAAAAAATGAGTTCGCGTGTCACCTCTGACACGCGTGTCATAGGTTCGCCATCACTGCCCTAGAGAGAGAAGCGAGGCTGCACTGGAAACACAAGCAGTCTGATAACTACCCTCTGTGCTGTGCTGTGCACTAGCTCACACTGCATTTTGTTTTGAATTGGCTGTGTCTCTTGTTTTTTCTTTAAAATACATTTTATTGATTTTTACAGAGAGGCAGGGAGAGGGATAGAGTGTTAGAAACATGGATGATGGATGAGACAGAAACATCCATCAGCTGCCTTCTGCACGCCCCCTACTGGGGATCGAGCCTGCAACCAAGGTACTCGCCCTTGACCAGAATCCAACCCAGGACCCTTCAGTCCGCAGGCCGACGCTCTATCCACTGAGCCAAACCAATTAGGGCTGGCTGTGTCTCTTGTAAGAAGACCACAAATCCCACCTGCTTGTTTTGCCAGCTAAAGTCTCCTGTCGCCATTGTTAAACTGATGGTCTCCTCTTGCCTCAATCTCCTTGTCCCCTTCTCAGGTGGATCGCATGTCCTTTCCATGTGGCTGCTCCCGGGATGGCTGTGGGAACATGGCTGGGCGCATTGAATTTAATCCAATCAGAGTTCGGACTCATTACCTCCACACCATCATGAAGCTGGAGCTGGAGAGCAAGCGGCAGGTGAGCCGCCCACCCGCCCCAGATGAGGAGCCCTCACCCACCGCCAGCTGCAGCCTGACAGGAGCCCAGGGCTCTGAGACACAGGACTTCCAGGAGTTCATTGCTGAGAATGAGACTGCAGTGATGCACCTACAGAGTGCGGAGGAACTGGAGCGGCTCAAGGCAGAGGAAGACTCCAGCGGCTCTAGTGCCAGCGTGGACTCCAGCATAGAGAGCCTGGGTGTGTGTATCCTGGAGGAGCCCCTGGCTGTTCCTGAAGAGCTGTGCCCAGGCCTGACAGCTCCCATTCTCATCCAGGCTCAGCTGACCCCAGGCTCCTCCGTCCTGTGTTTTGCTGAGAACGCGGACCACCCAACTGCCTCAGCAGCGACCAGCCCATCCTACTTGAACAGCGGGCCCCTGGTCTATTACCAGGTGGAGCAGAGGCCAGTCCTGGGGGTGAAAGGAGAGCCTAGTCCAGGAGAAGCCCCACCCTCTCTCCCCAAGGAGAAGGATCTCAATGTCTTCTCTGTCCCTGTTACCTCACTGGTGGCTTGTAGCCCCACAGACCCAGCCCTGTGTCAACCAGAGGCAGGGAAAGCATCCACTCTAGAAGCACTGGTGCCCGAAGATTGTATCCCTGAGGAGCGGGAGAATGAAGACTTTCGCCCCTCGTGGTCGCCCTCAAACCTCCCCTTCGGCACGGACAGCGAAGAGGGCTGTGTGGTGGAGAAGACCCCACAGCCGGGCGAGGACCGGCCCCCTGGAGATTCGCCCCTGGACCTCCCTCTGGCAGTGTGATGCGGGCATGCAGATTCTGCCTCTTACCCGTTCTCTATTTATTCCCTTATTTTATCTAGCACCATTTCAGAAAACTGTAGAAGCAGCTGCTGCTCCCATGTTATTTTATTGGGGTCTTTGAGGGGGCGGGTGGGAAAGGATTGTTTATACAGTATTTTTTAAAGGTAAACAGAACCAAGGAGACCAGCCCCAGCTTGATCTGGGGACAGTCTTGGGGCAGAGAAGGCCACATAGTGCTGAATGCTGTTTTCTGGGCCATTGGAACAAAGAACTAGGATCTCATGGGAGACACTAGGTAACTCAAGCAGCTATTCTTTTCACAGGGATCAGGATACATAATTTGAACAGCACGGCAAAGCCCCTCTCCTAAGCTCCAGGCGGATACAAGCTCCTTTTTCTCGGTGGTTACTGATAGCCCATTTTGGTGTGTTACACAGTTGGAAATGTCACCTGGAGAGGAGGGGGGAGAAGGGTCTCCACTTCTGTACAAAACCTCCAGGATTTTAAAAAATTTAACCTGCCTTCCCCAGCCCCCTATTTGGTAAATAAGTTAATATTTGACATGTTTGGTGTTCTCTGACCTGTTCCCCACACTGGGGATTCCTGGTCTGTAACTTGAATTGTTTCTTTCTCATGTTCTTAGGTACTAGAGTTTAACTTGTCTGTCTCTCCACCCCACCCCCCCCAACCCCCCGCCACACACACACACCCCTCCTTCCTTTGAAGAAAAAGAGCTATATTGGCTGGGGATGTGGTATTAAGAGCCCGTGTCTTTGTGCGTCTGACACTAGCTCTGTCGGGCAGCTCTAGGCTGAGCTCACACGTCCCATGGGAGGCATATGGAGCGTTAAGTGTGTCCAAAGGAGGCAGCAGGAAGTTTGCTGTCTGGAAAGATGAGGACTTCGTGCCATGCTTACTGTCACCCAGGTGTTCCCCCCCTTGGGGAGATTTGAGCTTTAAAGGAATATAGGATGTGGCATTCTAAGGTCACCAGGTTTTTTTTGTTTTTTGCTTCTATATCCTTGGTGGTCCTTGGACATACAGGGTTGGAGAGTTCTTATGCTATTCCAGTTCACTCCCAAGAATTGCAAATATTAGACCGCTCCATCTTGATATCTAAAAATTAGAAGTCAAATCAATTGCTAAATGCTACATATAACTCCCAGGTTCCAAAGAAGTCAAGTTCTAATGATAAAGCTTTGAGGTCTGTAGAGCAGGACTCCAGTTCAGTTCTTGCCTCCATCTGGGGATGCCATTCCTTTTCCTCTCATGTCCACCTATGTTCCTGGATGTGCTCCATTGACCACCACTGAATTCACTAGCAAAGTTGTCTCTGTCTCTGTTTTAAAGTGGCGGCAGCAGGAAACAAAGCACCCTGGCATCCCTTACACCATGCTTTGCTTCTAGTATGGTTTAACCAGGAAAGAACAAAGTGAAAATGTTTTTGGTGGGGGAGATAACTATTCCTACTTATCTCCATCATAAAGCCTTTTCTTGTGGGATATTATAGCCCTGGTGTCTTAAAGCAACCTTCATGTATATCAGTAGCATTTTACCTATAAAATCGCTAAACTGAGCCTACTAGGCCTTTTACTTAACAGATAGATCTTTTAACCCATTCTTCCTCCCGTTGGTGTTTTGCAGGGTTTGGAGAGTTCTTCAGTAATAGGTCCTTAGCACTCTCCATCCTCGAGCCTCACAAGGCAGAGTTGAGAGTCTTAGGTACTGAGATCTAGATGCTGTCCCAGGCTGAGCTGCTGCACTCCCTTAGACTGGTCCCCTCAAATACAAGACTGAAGCTTAATTGGGAATAGGACTCAATGGAGAAGAATCTTTCTGAAAGTTTGTGTTGAAAGGGGAGGGTGAGCATTGTACATTCCCTCCTTAGGAAGAATTCCTAATCTAGGAAGTGATTCCAGGTGCTCAATAAGAGACACATTATTAGCCTTTGGGATCAAAACAAGAATTTGAATCTATTAAACTCATTGCCAACCCCCAAAATAATGATTTTCTGAATAAACCAGTTTCTTAATCTAAATCCTACATTAACCCTATAATTCTGATTCACACTGATCCCAAGCTTTTAAATGCTAAGTGTCGGCATTTAGCATTAACTGTCTTGTTAAGCAAAGGGCCTTTTCTACAATCTCGTCCATCTCATTTCTGGTGCTACTCGAGCTGGACACAATTAGAGCTCATGGTTGCTAGAAAAGCTAGGCCTCTGATCACAGAAGCAGATAGCTTCAACCCCACTCAGTCCAGGCCTAGATAAAAGAAATTACTTTTTATCGCAACTCATTCCTTTCTCACTGTATACTGGTAGTATTTTCAATGTGAATCCAAAGCTTGTCTGGTTTTCTGGAAACAATTTTTTTTTTTTTTGCCTTTCAGGTCCTTCACATTGTGATAATGTTGTATTTAAAAGAGAATATTTAAATGTAAAATTAAAGAAATATTCAAAAGAATGGTGTGTTACTCTTGATCTTGGCAGACCACAATCCAGTTACTTGTTAGAAAAAGGATGCCTCTCCAGCCTTATATATAAAATACATTAGGTCAGTTAGGGATTAATGTCAACAACAGAGGTGTTTTATGATGGAAAAACAGAACATTCTCTTTGGAGCATCAAGAGCTTGAGTTGCCGCCTCTGCGCTTATGCACCTCATCGGCTGAAACAGCCTTCATCCTGCCCTGCTGAAGCTTTCCCTGTCTGTAGTCCCTACTCTTGGGGCCCAGTTTCTAATTTCATTACTTTCTATGTGTATGTACAATTTCCTATTCCTAGTTAGCATTTAAAATCCAGCAAGAGGATCAACTCAAATCGGTTCATAACTTCCATCCCATCAGAAAGTTCTATTCCATTCTCTCCCCAATAGTCAGGTTGAGTCTCGGAGCCTTAGCAAAATGATTAAAGTATGCATAAGTGATTTCAGACAGTCTTTACTTGGGTTAAAAACAGAGCTTCATGCATTTACAGTAAGTTACTACAGGCCACTGATATGCCTTCACAGACAAAAGCTAAGCCCAACCTACTGTCTTGATGCAGGTCTCCTGGGCGGGTTAGTACTGTACAGGTTTGATCCATGGCCAAAGGCAGCCATTTTCAGTTAAAGTTGGATGGCTGCAACACAGTGGAGGTAGCGAAGAGTTTAAGATCCACAGGTTGTGGCACAGACCAGAGATTAAGACAAGGGTGTGAAGGTTATAAATATTGGGTAAGGAGTCAAGAAGGACTTGTAGTTCCTTGTATCTTGTCCATTAGAATGTTCCCATACGTTATTCACTAAAAAAAAGTAAAGGTGGTAAAAGGATTTGAAAAGGAAAGAGGTTAACCCACTGAGGGGGACAAAAAATTCCTATTTTTGGTCATCTCAGGGTTGAGGGGAGCATCATAGTGCATGCATGTAAGTGCTCTAGTTTAAGTAGTGCTGTTCCCCTCACCGGCCAGAAAATGGCTTGAACAAAAACAGCTCAAAAGAATATGGCAGTGAATAAGTCCTAGGCCAAAGGAGGATTCCCACCTGGGCCGAAGCTCACTTCCCAGAATCTGAAATTAGCATATTACAGTAACAGCCTAGTACAGTGGCTGCTTCCAGTGTCAGTTAATTCCAAGGAAGTTGGGATGAAGCTCCCAAGGGCTACCCCCGGTAAGAGGGTTTGTTTCAGTTCCAGCTCCCACGAGTGTACCACACGGAAGCTCGGGCACCGGCTCCTCTGCCTCACATCTAACGGCACCCAGACTCTGCCGACAAGTGCTGGTTGGTCCCACGCTGCTGGACTGTGACGGCAGGACAATGCCATCGCTCCATGCTCACTCAGCGCCGTGTCCCAATGTAGTTGGTGGAAAGCAGGACCACGTTGTGAAGCAAAAGAGACAGCTCAGCTTCTGAAAACACCATCAGTGTTAATGGTTTGGCCAGGGAACAGTCTGCCTTCTAACTGCCTTGGTTTACAGGTCTTGAAACTGGAGGTGGGAAGCCCAGTGCAGGGAAGTAATGACGTTAAGGGGCTGTTGTTCTCAAGTTCCCCTTCTTCATTCCAGTATCTGCATGTATGCTTTTCTTTCCTTCCACCACATATGCCTACCTACTCATCCTCATTTCTGGACTCTCCTGTGACAGCAGTAGAAAACGCAGAGATAGTAATGGTACCAAACATCACTGCCACCCTTGGGATTCTTCTGGTAGAAGCTGGTGCTCTGGGGACATTTCTCAGCTCTACGGAGATTAGCAGGCCTACCCTCATATTCACAGGCTTAAAAAACATCAAGGCCTACCTAGCCAAAGGTTCCAAACAGGGGACCCACCAGCCTAATACCTACCCTTAGAAACTTTCTGATCAGCCAGCTGAGTGGTTTTGTGTTTTTTTTAAATTTAGACTAGTACTTCTCAACTAGGACAATTTGGCTCTCCCCTCAACTGGGACATTTGGCAATGTCTGGAGACACTTTGGGTTGTCAGAACTGGGGCGAGGGGGTACTACTGGCATCTAGTGGCTATAGGCCAGGAATGTTGCTAAACATTCTATAATGCACGGGACAACCCTCAGGATAAAGCTTCAATAAGGCCAAGGTTGAGAAACTGCTTTAGACAAGCACGTGCTCATGCTCATGCTTCCACAATCCCCACTACTCACTCCATCTTGCAAGGTCCACTTCGTGACCTGCTTGTAGGCTAATGAGTCTGTGCCTTTCATTTAGACATACATGTAGATAAGGGTCTCACAGTACTCAATAATTAACTCCAAAATAATCTTAGAATAAAATACAAAAATGACTTGGATTTTGGTTATGCAATAGGGGTTTGTCTAACCTTTCAGGTTGCAGGAAATCTGCAGCCATTCTGCCAGCCAAGTTCGACACCGCTCTTCAGCAATATGGGTAGAATTCAAGCCACGAAGATAACAAGCCTGTAACACTCAGAAGAGAAAGGTCCTTAATAATCAGAGCGAGTATGCCCAGGAAGTGTAAACCTACAACCCCAAATCTCCTTTAAATTAAGTTACAACCTCATCCCAAGAGGATGGCGTTCTCCATGGCAATCTGAACTATGATGACAAGCAAAGAGGCCTGTATAATCTAAAACAGTAGGTCTAAAGTATAATGCCTTTTTTTTTTTTTTTTAAATCCTCACCCAAGGATATTTTCTCCATTGAGTTTTTTAGAGAGTGGAAGGGAGGAAGTGGACGGGAGAGAAAGAGAAACATCGACGTGAGAGACACATCAGTTGGCTGCCTTCTGCACGCGCCCCGACCTGGGCTGGGGATTGAGGCTGCAATTAAGGTATGTGCCTTCGGTCCATGGGCCGGTGCTCTAACCACTAAGCAAAATCGGCCAGGACTAATGTCCTTGGTTTTTGGTGGTTTTTTTAAAGTATATTTTTTATTGATTTCAGAGAGGAAGGGATAGGGAGAGATAGATTGAAACATCTATGATGAAAGAGAATCACTGATCAGTTGCTTCCTACATGCCTCCTACTGGGGATCGCAACCTGGGCATGTGCCCTTGACCAGAATCGAACCTGGAACCCTTCAGTCTGCAGACTGGTGCTCTATCAACTGAGCCAAACCTGCTAGGGCAATGGTCGGCAAACTCATTAGTCAACAGAGCCAAATATCAACAGTAAAACGATTGAAATTTCTTTTGAGAGCCAAATTTTTTAAACTTAAACTATATAGGTAGGTACACTGTTATTAACTTAATTAGGGTACTCCTAAGGCTTAGGAAGAGCCACACTCAAGCGGCCAAAAAGCTGCAGTTTGCCGGCCACGGGGCTAGGGCATTGTCCTTGATTTTTGAAGGACCAGAAGAAAAGAAACATAAACCATAATGAGTGTGGACAATTCCTTCCCAGTAGTTAAGTTCACTGAGGGGGAAAAAAAGACCTAGAAATGAGGTAAGAGAATCAAGAGCTTGGATTTTGCTATAACAAGCAAGACATAACGAGCTCTCTGTAAGCTCCCAGTCCTGAAAACTCAAAAGTCCACCAAGAATTGAGGGTTGATATTGCAATGAAGCTCTTACCGATTTCACTTCCTGATCAGTCAGCTGGTTAATCCCCAGCTTTGCCAAAGCCTTGTCTAGTTGATGAATCACAGTGGTATGAGTCTTTAAACGATGTCTTAACAAGGGAGAAGGCAGGTAAGTTGTGAGAAGCATGGCTCGACTCAAGGCTTTCTGTGATATTAACAACACAGGAGGAGCAAGTCAACATAGTAGTATTACTGCAAGCAAAGACCTGAAGTTGTGAAAAAGAGAAAGCCGTAGAGTACTCACTATTTGCGAAGCATGGAGTTGATTCATGCCCAGAGGATGGTTAGAGAAACTCTTTCTCAGAGCTAGGATCTCATGTATTGCTGGGTGGGTACCACGCTGTATCTTGGGAGAGGTAAGAGATTGGCAGATGTTAACAAAGTCCTGACTAGCCTTCCTATCTGATTTTCATGCACACTGGATCTAACAAGATTCCTAGTTTGGAACAAGGGTTAATTGGAGGAATACCTTGGTGCACAGCTCTGTCATATGCCACCGGAGTCCTTCATCAGAAATGAGAGGGATAACTTTTTCCAAATAAGAAAGGATTTCTGGGTGGGACTTTTTCCGGATATCATGATAAATATGTAAGAAATCAATTTGTTGCTTTGGGGTCCAGAAATGTCTGATCAGCAGTTGCCTAGGAAACAGGTACCTGAAAGGAAAGGAACAACAAAGTCACTTGCTGACATTGGCATCTTTCAAAGTGAATAAAGAAAGCATTTGACAGACATGAATAATAAAAAGAGATGGAGACACTGCTTTGCTAACACACTGTCTCAGACCAAGGTTTAAGATACACTAAAGTACAATTTCAAGCAACATTACTGAGGTTCTGTGAAAGGAAGTAGTAGTGGAAGCAGCACACATGCAGCAATCAGATAAAATGACTCTTTTTGAACTAAAGCAAGTGAAGCACATATTTTGGACAGAATTACAGAGCTGGACATGGTATGTAATGTTGACAACCTCAAACAGTAACACAGTCCTTAGGTGTATACAAAATGGAAAAGACAAATTTGCTTTTAATTAATTTCTCTATTTGTGAGGTGGGTTTAAAACATGGCCATAGCCCTAGCAGGTTTGGCTCAGTGCATAGAGCATCAGCCTGTGGACTGAATGGTCCCGGGTTCGATTCTGGTCAAGGGCACATGCCTGGCTTGCAGGCCCGATCCCCAGTAGGGGGGCGTTCAGGAGGCAGCCAATCAATGATTCTCTCTCATCATTGATGTTTCTATCTCTCTCTCCCTTCCTCTCTGAAATCAATAAAAATGTTAAAAAACAAAACAAAAAACATGGCGACAAATTCTCTGGCACTCCTTTTTTTTTTTTTTTTTTTTAAATATATTTTATTGATTTTTTACAGAGAGGAAGGGAGAGAGATAGACAGTTAGAAACATCAACCAGCTGCCTCCTACACATCTCCCACTGGGGATGTGCCCACAACCCAGATACATGCCCTTGACCGGAATCGAACCTGGGACCTTTCAGTCCGCAGGCTGACGCTCTATCCACTGAGCCAAACCGGTTTGGCTGGCACTCCTCTTATTGAGAAATGTCCCTTTTTAAAATCTGGGTAACTGACTCAACCAATAGAAGAGAGCAGAAGTGAGTCTTGACCCCAAGGCTAGGTTATAAAAGGCCATGCAGATTCTTATTTGCTGACACACTCACTCTTAAACCAGCAGTCGGGTATCCCTCGAGGAATCCCAGATTGAAGAGGGTGCAGGCGGGGCGGAGGGGACCCCTCTCCCATACACGAATTTCGTGCACTGGGCCTCTAGTTATTAATAACGAACTACAGCGTTCGCTAATGACTGATTACTATAATCGTGTTGCATTCATTTCCCTTACGCGCCTTACACCCAGGCGCACCATTTCTCTCCATTAATACTAACAGCAAATATTTTAGCAGTGGATTGCCATGTCATTAGTCTTGTACTGACTTGTTTGTTGTGCTCAACAGGAAATATTTCACTTTCAGACAACAAGAAAAATAGGTTTATTTGTGTTACGCTTATTAATTTGTGCAGTTATTCCGTGTCTGGTAAGTTAATGTTCAAGAAAAAATATTAACTTTTATTAAAATGTTCTATTATTGCCGAAACCGGTTTGGCTCAGTGGATAGAGCATCGGCCTGCGGACTGAAAGGTCCCGGGTTCGATTCCGGTCAAGGGCATGTACCTGGGTTGCGGGCACATCCCCACTGGGAGATGTGCAGGAGGCAGCTGATCAATGTTTCTCTCTCATCGATGTTTCTAACTCTCTATCTCTCTCCCTTCCTCTCTGTAAAAAACCAATAAAATATATTTTTTTAAAAAAATGTTCTATTATTTTGTGTTAACAATTACTCATTTATTTCAGTCCTTTGTATTCAGCATGTCTCTATCGAAATAAACCTACATTTCTATGAAAATTGAAGCTTTTGGTTTTTTGCGGCCCACATAAACCTAAACCTTGTTTATTTGAACTGTGCTAGCCTTTGAGTTTGACATTACCTACATCTACAGCTGTTTAAGAAACCTAGGTATTACGGAGTGGCTTTTATGAACCTTGGGCTAATGCTAATGAAAAGATTAGAGCAGGAAGTTTGATAACTTCTGCCTAGCTTCTGATGGAAAGTTCTTCTTACATAAATTTTTTTATTTTCAATATGCCAGGGAGAGAGAAGTCTATACTCACATTAGCAAGAAGACCAGGTAGTTGGCAAAGGGTGGAATGGAAATAATACCCAGAAAAAAACACTTGGTGATATCTCGACGAAACTAAGCAGAAATAAACACAGATGCAGTTTTAACCCACATTCTTAATGGACAATCCCTCCATCCCACTGTGCAGTAAACTCCTGCAGCCCAGCAAAGGATCAAGGTTATTGCTATCTACATGTAGTTGGTAAGTTCCTTGAGGACAGAGCCCTGATTGACTTTTGTATCCCAAATATTGTCTAGTACGTACAGGCACCCTGACATTATACCAAATACCTCAGTGAGTTCTTCCTGCTCTGCAGAACGGGTCCTAGAATCTTACTCTCAGCTCCAAAACGACTCCAGTCACCACCCAATATTACTTTCCTGCTGCCTTTTAGAACCTTGCAAATTTTTATATGTTCAGGAAAAAACTGACTCTTAGTGTTTACAATTTTTATTTAGGAAGTGTGCCCCAAATTCCATGCAGCTCTGCTATGGAGGACTATACCTCTGAAAGAATCCAATTCTGACAAATAGTCTGATACTCTCATTTAGTTCAATACTTTAATCTTGTGGCAAAGGGCAAAAGCCTGATCAGTGGGGAACAAAATAGAAAATAACTTGAGATCTTGGTTAATTTCTATTACCTCACCATGCACTCTGGACGTCTGTCCCTGGCCCATACCTGTCTCAAATGCTCCATCTCCCGGTATGAAAGTTGATGAAACTTTACATTGTGCTTCACCATGTCTGCCTTTATTCTTCTAGACTTTTTGGCATCAGCCCATAACATCTGCAATCCTGCCTCATTAAAGTAGAGGACAGAGTGTGATGTTACCCCAGTTTGAATCATACCACAGCTTCCTATTTCAAGTTTACCCACCGTACACAAACTTGTCCCTGCCCAACATTACTCTACATCAAAGCTCCCATCTAGGTCACTTGAAATTCTTGTGAGGCCAACCTGTATCTCTTTTCTCATCCCTTTTTCCCGCAGCACATCACTTCTCTTCTAGCCAAGTGGGCCTTCTGTGATCTACTATGGAATGGTCTCCCTTTTGTGGTTCATTACTCATTCCTTTTTTTAAAAAATTCCCACCAGAGGATCTTTTTTCCATTGATTTTTTAAAAATATATATTTTTTGATTTTAGAGAGGAAGGGAAAGCGAGAAAACGAGATAGAAGCATCAATGATGAGAGAATCATTGATCGGCTGCCTCCTATACTCCCCCCACTGGGGATTGAGCCCAAAACCTGGGCATGTGCCCTTGACTGGAATCGAACCTGGGACCTTTAGGTTCACAGGCCGACACTCTATCCACTGAGCCAAACCAGTTAGGGCTCCATTGATTTTTATGTTGTGTTTTTCCCCCACTGATTTTTAGAGAGAGTGGAAGGGAGGGAGGGAAGGGGAATGAGGGAAGAGGGAAGGGAGAAGAGAAGAAAGGAAAAAGAGAAACATGGATGTGAGAGAGACACATCGATTGGTTGCCCATGTATGTGGCCTTGACCAGAATCAAATGCTTTACCCTTTGCTGTGTGGGCCAATTCTCTAACCACTGAGAACACCGGCCAGGGCGTCATTCCCTTTTTAAAATAAAAATTCAGGGGACGGGGGCGGGCTGGAGAGGGTCAATGTGGGAAAAAGAGGGACATATGTAATACTTTCAACAATAAAGATTTAAAAAAATAAAATAAAATAAAAATTCGCCCTGGCTGAGTGGCTCAATTGATTAGCGTATCATCCTGTACACCAAAAGGTTGTGGGTTTGACTTCTGGTCAGGGCACATACCTAGGCTGCGGTTCGATCCCAGTTGGGGGTCGTAAGGTAGCAACTGATGTTTCCCTCCCTCCCTCTCTCTCTAGAAGATCAATAAAAACATATACTCGGGTGAGAATTAAAAAAATAAAAATTCAAAGTTCGCTAACCTCAGGAAGTCTTGCTCAATCAACCCTATGTATTCCCTAACCAGATATTTATCTCCTTTCTAGAACATTTGTATAATTACTGTAATTCAACATATTTCTATGATTGCATTTTGCTCTTCATTACATAATTCTTACATTTATCTAGAACTTTAGTTTTTAAAAATGCTTTCCTATTTATGAGTGAAATGATAGAATGTCTAGGTTGGCTTCAAAAGAATACAGGAGAAGGCATGTTTAGAAATGAAATAAGATTGGCTGAAGTGAGGTTGAGTACACTGGAGTTCATTATATTATTTTCTCTACTTTTGTGTATGTCTAAATTTTTCCACAATAAAAGGCTTAACAACAAACCAACCAAAATGCTTTCACACCCTTTTCTATTTGAGCCTAGTTGTAAAGTGGGAGCAGACAAAGCAGCCATTTTTTTATCTCCACTTTACAAATACGGGTAAGCAATTTGCAAATCCACAAAGCTAGTAATTATGATACTATGTGGTAGTTTATTGTAACTGTTATTATGACAAAAGTATAGAGAATAATAACAGTTATAGTACATTTATTGAGCACTTACTAAGAATCAGGCCTTAAATACTTTACATGTATCAATTTAATCTCCACAACCATGAGGTCAACAGGTAGGTTCCATTATTATCCCCAATTCACAGGTAAGAAAACCAAAGGACAGCCCGGCTCGCGTGGGTCACGGGTTGAGCGTGGACCTATGAACCAGGAGGCTGCAGGTGGAGTCCGGGTCAGGGCACATGCCCAGGTGTCTGGCTGGGTCCCCAGTGGGGGGCGTGCAGGAGGCAGCCGATCAATGATTCTCTCTCATCACTGATGTTTCTGTCTCTCTCCCCCTCTCCCTTCCTCTCAGAAGTCAATAAAAATATATACTAAAAAAAAGAAAAAGAAAAAACCCAAAGGACCGAGGTTAAGTAACTGGTCCAATCAGCCAGTGACAAGCTGGGATTTGAACCCAGGCACTCTGGCTCTCGAGGGGACGCTGACACTATACCATCTCCTGGTGACTAGCAGAGCTCTGATCGGGACCAAAACAGTCCGAAACCAAGTACTACAGCACTATTTCCACCACATGCTGCCTCGGACAGATCTGTGATAAGCATTAAACCACATTTCTTATGGGCCAAGTCAACTGCTAAATCAAAGGGCAGGTCCGTGCAGCCATAGATCCCTGCCCTTACGCACAACAAAGAACTTCTACTATAGTCAAGTGTGTGGTTAAAGAAGTGCAAAAATACCTATATTCCCTCTGGATACTGTTAGAAGTTGTTTCTAATAAAACCTTTCTAGCAACATCCTCAGGAAGTGCTAACTTATAACATTAAGTTTAATACTCAAGCATTTGTGAAACATAAGACATCCCAGCTCACGTTCCCAGAGCAAAACCTGCCAATTATCTTGCTCGAACCCTCTGACATCGCCCGCGAGCCGGTTCCGCCGGTTCCCGTTTCCGTTTTGTTTTTACCTTTAGTGAAGGTGGTGTACAGGAGATAGAAGCGGGGGAAATTACGTTCCAAAAACCGATGGTATTTCCCATTGATCGCTTTGGTCTTAGTCGCCACGTACGAGATTAAGCTCTTCACATCTGCCTTCGGGGAAAGGTGGAGCTTTGCAGACCTACAGGGAGGACCAGAGAGACCGTCTGGGAGTCCGCCCCAGCGCCCCTGCCCGCGGGGCGTCCCCGGCGTCACACGCGGGCCGCGGAGAACGTTTGCCGAGACCCGAAACCTCCGGATACCAGGAAGGTCTTGGGATCCAGGGAGAAGCAATCACACCGAGAAAAACACAACCGGGGCAGACGACAGGCTGGGCAGCAAGCGGCGGCGGGCAGCGGCCGGAGCCCGGCGCGAGCGAGTCCGGCGCGAGCGCGGCGCCGGGGGCCAGAGCGGCGGGAAAAGGCCGGAGCCGTGGGGTCGAGGCGAACACCCGGACAGCCCGGGCCGGAAGCGGGAGGCCGAGAGCTGACCTCGCGAGACGCGGGGCACTCAGAGTTCAGAGGGTCAAGACGCCAGGGCACTAGCGGGGGTCGGGGCGCGATTTCTGAGCAAAGGAATAAAAACCTCCAGGTCAGGGCGTGGAACCCTGACAACCAAGAGACAGCATGCAAGCAAGGATAAGACACTGGAAGGGCCTGTACATCAGAAACGCGGCTTCCTCCAGGGCCCTCACCAGGGGGCTCCCCAGGCCAGTCCAGAGCGAACAAGCTGCAGCCTCCGCGTGACATAAGGTCGAGGGGTGACCGCCGAACCCCGCAGAGCAGCTCGAGCCCAGCACAGCCTGGAGAGCGCCATCTTCTCGGCGAGGGAGGGGGAGGACAGGTCTTCTTCAGGTCAAGGTTCACCGTGATGCGCGTCCCTTTGACGGCGCGTGCGCATTTCTTGACAGCTGATTGGCAACCACAGACCGCTGGCCACACGCTAACCCGGCACTGAACGCGCCCCGAGGCCTGAGTGCAGAAGCAGGGCCAGGATTGGACGCAGCCAGTACTTCCTGCTTTCAAGGCGCCGGAAGCAGGCTATCCCCGAAGGAGCGAGTGCTTCTGCCCGTGGTAGGCTCTGTGATCTTGAGGACGTCCTCTCTCTGAGTGACCCCTCTCGATTCCCTAGGGCCGCGCTTGCCCTCTGTCCGAGTCTCCTGCATCGGCGCCTGGACGCGGTACGTGCCAGATGTCCATTTGGCAATGTCTGGGGCCACGGCGCCTCCTGGGTGCTGGGAGGACCCGCGGCGCCCTCTAGTGGCGGCGGCGTGCCTAGGCCGGGAACCACCCGTGGCCAGTTAGCAACTGGTGGCAAAGGTCGGGAGCCTGGGAGCGGCCTCTCGAGTCGGCGTTTCCCAAGTTAGTGGGGAAATGTCTTTCCTTAAGCGCCTCCTGCAGACCAAGCTCGGGTCTCAGCTTGAATGTCACTTTTCTTCCGAAAGTTTTTCTCTGACCAAAGGACACACATTTTCTCATCACCCTGTGTATTTTTTAATAGCACTTACCACTGACATCGTTTATATATTTTGTTTCCTTGTTTGGCAGGCTCCCTAACTAGGCTGGGGGCAAGTGTTCTGTCTCGTTCACTGCTATACCCTAATTAATTTTTAACAAATTAATTAATAACTGAAACTGGGAAGGGTTCCCAGAAGTGGCACTTAGCTGCCTCCAACAGTTAAGACCTCTTGAATACATATGAACCCTTTGAGTGCCAACCAATATCCTAGGAACTGTGCTAACATTGCCAAGGCATGTTTGCTGATTTTACAGCAGTTTAGGAAAAAAATTATGAATCGCAAGTAAATGAAGTTACATATTAAAAAACTTAAGGAAACCTTTACTACATTGACATATTTAGCAATATCATCATCACTAATAAAAGCAGACTTAGCCCTGGACGCCATGTTGAAGCTTTGATAGCGCTCCCGGCACTCTAGGGGTTAATACAGGATGGAGCAAACGTAGGTTTACAGTTGTTTGTATGGAAAATAATACAGTAATAAATAGTAATTCAAGAATAAACTCTGGTTTCTGTGGTAGGCAGTTAGGCATGAGCAGGGCAAGGACGATGGGCCAGGTACGGAAGGTCACCAGCGTGGAAAAGCCCCAGGTACCCAATGGAAACATCCATTCGGGTAACTGCTAGAGCTTGGGGGGGGGGGGGGTAGAGGAGTAGAAGAGAAGGGGGATGGAGAGGGAAGGAAGGGCTTTCCAGTTTCCTCTGAACCTAAGGATAAAGTTCAGACTCCTTAACCGGGCCTCCCTTCCCGGCCTCATCTCCTGTCTCATTGTCGCTCTTTCCCCTTAGCTCTCTCTGCTAAGGAATATCGGCCTTTCAGTTCCGCCAACGGCCAGGCAAGCCACTCTATACCCCTGGTCTTTTGCACCTGTTGCTCTCTGCGTGGCGTTTCTCCCCTCCCTTCTAGCTTGTCTTGCAGGCGCCAGCGGAAATGGTGGTAATAATAGCTAACACTTATGGAGCAGATACTACTGCCATCATTTTTCTTAGGGCTTTACATGTATTAAGTGGTTTAATCCTCCCTTAACTTCATGAGGTAGATACTATCGTTAGCTCCACTTCCTAAGCGAGGTTAAGTAACCTAATCAGTATTTGAGTCAGCAGTTGAACCCAGACAGACTGGGCCCATGAATTACTGCAGTTTGTATATAAACAGCTCTGTTACAGGAAACGCTTTCTTAAGCCCACAGAGTTAGGTTTCCCTGTTATTCATCTTGTAGCTAGCTATAATTATCCTTCATAGTACTTAAAATAATTAACTATAGCATTGTGCTCTCTTTTTTGCATTCTAATTTCTTTATTGATTAAGGTATTGCATATGTGTCCTTAACGCCCCCCCCCATTGCCCCCCACTCCCCCCCCCCCTCAGCATTATGCTCTTAATGACTGCTTCCCATTTGATTCTCAGCTCACTGTATTTCTGGTCCCTAGTACAGTCCCTGGCACAGGAGGTGCTTATTAAGTATTTATTAACTGAATACATATACCTGAGTATAAAGTAATATTTTTCCTCTCAAAATAATTCCTTTGAGCCCACCCAGTGTGGTTAAGCGTCGACCTATGAACCAGGAGGTCACGGTCGGGTACATGCCCGGGTTGCAGGCTCAATCCCCAGTGTGGGGCCTGCAGGAGGCAGCCGATCAATGATTCTCTCTCATCATTGATGTTTCTATCTCTCCCTCTCCCTTCCTCTCTCTGAAAGCAATAAAAATATATTTGAAAAATAATAATTCCTTTGAAAGGAAATTGCTTTATATTTTGTGTTCTTTTTTTCACTAATAAATAGTTAATTTATTCACTAATTCCACAATTATTGAGCTTCTCCCCAGGCCAGGCATTGTTTTTGTTGCTTGAGATAAATCAGAGATTAGATAGATAAAGAGTACAGCCCTACCTGGACGGTGTGATCAGTGGTTGAGTGTCAGCCTATAAACCAGGAGGTCACAGTTAAATTCCCAGCCGGGTCACATACCTGGCTTATGGACTCCGTCTCGAGTTGGGGGCGTGCAGGAGGCAGCTGATCAGTGATTCTCATCATTGATGTTTCTCTCTGCCTCTCCCTTCCTCTCTGAAATCAATAAAAACATATTTAAAAAAAAAAGATTGGCCCTAATTGGGTGGGTAGAGCATCGTCCTGATACACCAAGCTTGTGAGTTCGATCCCCAGTCAGGGCACATACAAAAATCAATCAATGAATGCATAACTAAGTAGAACAACAGATTAATGTTTCCCTTTCCCATCCTCTCTCCCTCCCTCCCTCTCTCTCAAATCAATTAATTAAATTTTAAAAAATGAAAAAAAGATTACAGCCCTACCTAGTATAGCTTACATTATAAAATGTTTGAGAGATTGTTTGGAATACCAGAGTGAGGTGGTATTCTGGGGCCTCATGTAAAGATTAGATCTGCTTGGGGTCCTCAGGTGTAAAGATTAAAGATTTGAATTTGATTTAAAAGGTCCTAGGGAATCATAATGCATTTTGCCCAAGGGAATGGCAAGATGAAGGTGATATTTTGTAAAAATTACTCTGGAGTTAATATGGATTAGAGTGGGAAGAGACTGGAGGTTCAGGATATCATTAAAGTTACTTTATAACCATCTGGATAAGAGATAGTGAGGAACCACCAGACTGGTGACCATCTTACATGATCCCAGATTTGAGCTCCCCAAAGCCATGTCATTTAGCTTGTCATCAGCATTTGTTGTTGTTCATTTGGCAAACATTTGAGGGCCTGCTCTATACCATTCTGCTAGGTTCCAGGGAAATAAAGGCAAATGAGAGGCAGGCCTTTCCCTCTAAAAGCTCAGAGGTTTAGTAGAGAAGGTTTAATAGAGAAATAATTGTGGCCCTAGCTGGTTTAACTCAGTGGACAGAGCATTGGCCTGTGGACTGAAGGGTCCCGGGTTTGATTCCGGTCAAGGGCACATGCCCAGTAGGGGGCGTGCAGGAGGCAGCTGATCAATGATTCTCTCTTATTGTTTCTCTCTTTCCCTCTCCCTTCCTCTCTGAAATAAATAAAAATTTATTTTAAATAATAATAATAATTGTGCTTCCCCTTCTCCCCTCTCCCTCTCTCTTCACCGCTCTCCACCAGGTGAGGGCACTGTGGGAAGGCAGTAAGCCAGAGAGAGAGCCATTTCCAGAAACCAAACCAGGTGGCTTCCTGATCTTGGACTTCCTGCATCCTGAACTGAGAAAATAAATGTTTATTATTTAAGCCACACAATCTATGATATCAGTTCTAGGTTTGTTTATTTATTTACTTAGTCCCGGGTTTAGGATTCAAATGCCCAGAAGGGCAACACACCGGAGAGAATGAGGGCCCCCAGGAAAGATGCCCCGGGTACTTTGTTACATTGTGTCAGATCCTCCACATTCGCAGGAGAAGCCAGAAATTCAAGTTTGTAAAGGTTGGCACTAATTTGAAAAGATTTTAAGAGGAAAAAAATAATTGTACTATCACGTGAGAGGTGCTGTAACAGGAAAATGTCTAAGGTACAGTGAGAGTTAAAGGAAGGAGTAGTAATAAATTCTGGTGGTGGTGATGGTGGTGCATCCAGATGCAGAGAAGTCATGTTTGAACTAGATCACGGAGGATAAATTGGAGACTGACGAAGACAAGTACTGCGAGGACTGGCTTTTTGGAAAGAGGGAACGGTATGTGCAAAGATAAGAAAGACTGGAAACTTTTCAGGAAAAGATAAACCTCTTGCTAGGACAGATAATAACTGCAGTGATCTGCCACCTGTAGATACTAATTCATTGAGTTTGACAGGTTGGTTTGCGACAAGTTATTCTTCCCAAGGCACTGAAAAAAAAAGTGCCAGCATGAAAGAATTTTAATAACCAAGGGTTTGTATTAAAACTTCTTAATTGCATTCCTTTTTTCTTATGTGTTAAACATGTTTTAAAAGGAAAAGAACAAAGAATACTATAACATTCATCTATGTATCTACCACCCAAAATGAATAAATAATGTCAAACCTATTTTCTCCCAAGTCCCATTTCCCTTTCTTCCTTTAGGCTGCCCCTTTATGTCAGTCCACTTTTAATACTTTGTGTATATATACAGGGTGTCCCCCCAAAAAATGTTTACACACTCTGAATAATTATATATTCCAGTGTTCAAATCTGAAAAAGAAGACTTCAATTAAGCTATCAGATGTTAAAGTGTGTATACATTTATACCCTGTATTTGAGCATTTATATGACAATTTATATTTATATATAAATAAGTAGTATATAGTATATTTTTAAAATATATTTTATTAATTCTTTACAGAGAGGAAGGGAGAGGAATAGAGAGATAGAAACATCGATGAGAGAGAAACATCGATCAGCTGCCTCCTGCACACCTCCTACTGGGGATGTGCCCGCAACCAAGGTACATGCCCCGACCAGAATCGAACCTGGGACCCTTCAGTCCGCAGGCCGACGCTCTATCCACTGAGCCAAACCGGCCAGGGCTATATAGTATTTTTTAATGTTTTAAATATTCCGGCGCACTCTGCCTCCCAGAGCATGTTTGAGCGTTTCCCTTCCTCCTCTTCTCCAATAGCCATGCCTCTCCTACACCCTGAGGGTCCCCATAAGATTTGCCACCAGGGGAACAATGTGCAGTGGCAGCTCCTCCTGGGCTAACCCTCGGAGCCTGTCTCCCAGGCCCCCTTTTCTCTGATTTTCCAGTGAGCTGACAGCAGCCCCGCCTTGGCTTCTTTCTTTCCCATAACGTTTCTAGAGCCAAAGCAGCCGACCTAGTAGTCTCTCTCCTGTTGCTTCTATCCTAAGCCCTTCCTTGTCTCACTGTCCCCAACTTTAATAAACGTGCTCTCAAAATAAAATGAGAAACCATATATTTGGTTTCATGTTGTAACTGGACAACCCATGGGTCCGGACTGCCTGTCACGACTTGAGCCAATTAAGTGAAGACAGAGTTGAATCATAAATGAGCATTTATCCCAGTACTGCTGGGAGAATGGGAGAGCAACAGGTCACCCACAGACATCTGCTCTCCAGCCCCCCAGAAGCCAGCTGCTTATATTGGGTAGGACAAAGATTACATGGGGGAGCAGGAATCCCGGGCATGGGGAAGTAGGCAAGGTGGGCTGTGGGGAGCTGGGGCGGGACGCCATTGATGGACCTCATTCCAAGGTTGACTCCCAGGTCCTGGGGATGTACAACTCCCAGCCAGTTTCACATGTGCTTTGTTTAATCAAAACAAAACAATCACGGTTAACAGAGCATGATTAATATTTCTTACTTTATTTCTTATAGCTAGTCCCCAATATTCTATTTCTGCCCCTAACAATGTGGCATTTTTCTGTTTTGTTTCCCTCAAATTTGTTTTCAGAATTCATCCATGTGATGATATAGACCAAGTTCATTAATGTTAGCTGCTGTGCAGTGTTCCATCACCAGAATACACTCCAGTTTGTTTACCTATTTGTTACTGATAGACATTTACAGTGCTTGCATGTTTCATTATTACAAACACACCATTGCAGGGAACATCCTCGAAGATGTCTCTTTGTTCTTAGGTATAAGAAACTTAAGCAGTGTTTTCAGACTTTTTTTTTTTTTAAACCAGATTCATTTTTTCAATAATATATTTTATTGATTTTTTACAGAGAGGAAGGGAGAGGGATGGAGAGTTAGAAACATCGATGAGAGAGAAACATCGATCAGCTGCCTCCTGCATACCCCCTACTGGGGATGTGCCCACAACCAAGGTACATGCGCTTGACCGGAATCGAACCTGGGACCCTTCAGTCTGCAGGCCGATGCTCTATCCACTGAGCCAAACCGGTCAGGGCTCAGACTGGTTTTTAACCGTGACTCATAGTAAACACATTTTATATCAAAACTCACTTCTTACATTTTATATTCTATTTCATTTTTGTAAAATGCTGGACACGACCCACTTGATTGATTTCAGGAACCACCAGTGGATTGAGAAACACCCTGCTCTAAGGCAATAGACCAGCCATGGGCAAACTATGGCCCGCGGGGCGGATCCGGCCCGTTTGAAATGAATAAAACTAAAAAAAAAACAAACCGTACCCTTTTATGTAATGATGTTTACTTTGAATTTATATTAGTTCACACAAACACTCCATCCATGCTTTTGTTCCGGCCCTCCGGTCCAGTTTAAGAACCCATTGTGGCCCTCGAGTCAAAAAGTTTGCCCACCCCTGCAATAGACGGGACAAAGGATGTGTGTTTTTTCACCTTGAGCAAGTAACATGTTGCTCTCCAAAGCAGTTGTATCCGTTTTACAGGATAAGAGTCCTCCTAGTTTCTCTACACCCTCATGATGGAAGAAAAGGCTGCTGTAATAAATCTCACCAAAAGTAACCTCACAGGGTGATCTCATCATAAATTCCTAACTGGGAAGGTCATGCTGGGTAGTTTTGACCAGGCCTGTAACTTCTTTAGTGAAAGGTTTTTAAATTACCCTGTCCATTGTTCTTGTGCATCTAGGTTAACCTTTTAAGAAATATAGATATTTTTTATTGATTTCAGAAAGGAAAGGAGAGGGGGAGAGAGCTACAGAAACATCAATGATGAGAATTATTGATTGGCTGCCCCCTGCACACCCCCTACTGGGGATCAAGCCCACAATGCGGCCATGTGTCCTGACCGGTAATCTAACCGTGACCTCCTGGTTCATGGGTCGACACTCAACAACTGAGCCACACCAACTGGGCTGTAAGGTCCCTCCTTAATGTGCATAAAAGAAACTGCAAACTGACATTTTTTTGAAGCATTTGAGATCTTTGCTTCCTGGCAGTTGTGGTCAGTTTGGCTCAAATAAACTCAGGTTTGGATGTTTCTTGTGTGGACATCACCAACACTTAAAATGGTCCGACTTTTAAATTATTGCTAACCCAATAGATGTGAAATGAATCTCATTGTCCATTTACTCTGTATTTCTCTGATTACTAGAGAGAGCTGATTTTTATATGTATTATTGGTTATTTTAATTTCTTCTGGTAATTCATTCCTTTTGTTCACTTTTCTATTGGGCTGTTTATATTCCTTATTATCATCAGTTTGTAGGACTCCTTTATAGATGCCAGGTAACAGTCTTTCTGATAAACCTGTTCGATGCAGATATCTACTGCCTGTCTTCCCATCTGTCACTTGTAATTTAACCTTGTTTAATATGTTTTTCATGTAGGAGTTTTGTGGGGTTTTAAAAAAATGTTTTTATTGATTTCAGAGAGGAAGGGAGAGGCAGAAAGAGATAGAAACATCAATGATGACAGAGAATCATTGATCGGCTGCCTCCTGCGCGCCCCCTACTGGGGATCGAGCCTGCAACCCTAGCACATGCCCTTGGCTGGAAATCGAACCTGGGATCCTTCAGGCCGACACTCTATCCACTAAGCCAAACCAGCTAGAGCTCATGTAGAAGTTTTTAATATTTGTTATACTAAATTTTATCAAAATTGTTTATTATGACTTCTGCTCTTTCATAATTTGCCTTAAGAAATTCTGCCTTAAGAGCATAAAGAGCCCTAACCGGTTTGGCTCAGTGGATAGAGCGTCAGCCTGCAGACTGAAGGGTCCCAGGTTTGATTCCGGTCAAGGGCATGTACCTTGGTTGCGGGCACATCCCCAGTAGGAGGTGTGCAGGAGGCAGCTGATGGATGGTTCTCATCGATGTTTCTAACTCTCTATCCCTCTCCCCTCCTCTCTGTAAAATTCAATATAATATATTTTTTAAAAAGAGCATAAAGATATTCTATATTTTTTCAGATAATTTTGAATTTGTTTTATAAGTTTAGGTCTTTAATTCACATGGAGTGTATTTTTGCCTGTTCCTTTTCTATCTTCTGAATTTCTGGGCTCACTATTTGACTTTTCACATTTCTTTCTGTAGTGGTTATCTTTCGCATTCTAGCCATTTTACTTCATCCCTGTGAGTTTTTTTCTTAAAAATATCAGAATGGGAATATAGATAAGGCCAAGGCTTAGAAAAGTAGCTCTTTGGAGGCCTGTAAGAAGAAACAGATGGCAAAGATGAGGTAAAGGGAATAATTGGAAGGAATCTCTGCAAAAGATGATATGCAAGGGTTATTCACCCATCACACCCAGAACCTGAGGGTCCTAGAAGAAGAATTATCCTTGTGGGGAGAAAAGGTGTTTCAGACAGCTGGCCCTGAAAGGGAAGAAGTGTAGACTTCTGACAGGATTTTTTAAAATCCTCACCTGAAGGTATGTTTTTCATTGAAGAGAGAGAGAGAGAGAGAGAGAGAGAGAGAGAGAGAGAGAGAGAGAGAAAGAAACATGAATCGGTTGCCTTCAGTTCCCACCCCGACTGGGGATCAAACTCGCAACCTGGGTATGTGCCCTGACTGGGAGTTGAACCCTTCAGTGCTCTGGACAATGCTAACCAACTGAGCCACACCAGCCAGGGCACACATCTACTTTTTAACTGCACCTCTCTGCCCTGTCTGCAAGCCCTGTGAGCTTTTTCTGGATTGCACTAGAAGATTGTGCAAGAGAGTCATACAGAAGTTGGTGAGACGCAGGTCTTCTGCTTCACATTGGAAGGGTTCAGTGCCCTCCCCATCTTCTTCCACACAGGCACGCATCTCCTACCAGGGGTAGGCAAACTTTTTGACTCGAGGGCCACAATGGGTTCTTAAACTGGACCGGAGGGCCGGAACAAAAGCATGGATGGAGTGTTTGTGTGAACTAATATAAATTCAAAGTAAACATCATTACATAAAAGGGTACGGTCTTTTTTTTTTTTTTAGTTTTATTCATTTCAAACGGGCCGGATCCGGCCCGCGGGCCGTAGTTTGCCCACGGCTGTCCTAAACTCTAAGGGACCTTGAGACTTGTAATCAGGGCAGCAGTGGGCAGCAGCAGCTGGTCCCAAGCTAATCCGCTGAACCTGTCCCCAAGGCCCCCTTTTCTCTGACTTCTCAGTGAGCCAACGCTGCCCCACCTAGGCGCTCTCCTGTTGCTTCTTCTACCCTAAGCCCTTCTTTGTTTCACTGTCCCCAGCTTTAATAAACATACCCTCAAAAAAAAAAAATGAAAGGGTTCTGCTGAGGCCAGCTGAAGCCAGTTTGTGAGAGAAGACCTGTAAGGGAAGAGGAGGTTATCACTTTCAGAGGAGCAGTATTCCAAATGACAAGAAATAGCCTTTGATTTCTACTGTAATCGTTGAAGTCATAATCATCATCGAAAGCCTTTATCAGTGCCTGCCTGCAACAGGCAATCAAAAGGAGGACACAACTACATTTAGAATGCATTATTCATGAACAAGTCTAATAATTTGCACTACGAAAATTAATATATATAGATGAGTAAAGGACATATCTATATGATAATAAAAAAGGCAGACCAATCTAGCCACTGTGGACAGTAAAGAATTAACATCAAACACATCAGAAGTCAGTGCAATTCCATGATAAGGGCATCACTGGGCGCAGAGCAGTGCCTACCAGGGGTTGGTTATAGGGGTTCCAAGTTCAGGGAAACCGATTAGGGAGGGCGGTTCTCTTGCTTTCTGACTCCCTCCACTTTTTTTCCACCCTGCGTACACACGCCCCACCCCAAACCTTTTCTGTTCCAGGCAACATAACCCTTGGTAACGCTCGAGTTCAGAGGAACTTTTACTTTATGTGAGTCTTCGGCTCTGCCTACGGGGACCTTTACCCAGCATCAGCAGGAACCACCCTCAGGAGCCCTTTTGTGCTGCCCGGCACGTCCACAGCAATTAGAGCAAAAGGACAGAGGTAAGGGAACTCCTGGAGAGAGATTTTCCCCACCCAGCTGTGGCAGGGTCACCTAGGGTCTCTTCCATCAGTCTTGATATTCACCATGATGCATGGCTCATTATCTAGCCATCACCACTTACTGAACTTCTAGGCACATTTGCACAGTCAGCAAGATTCATAAATGTTTTACCTAACTGAGTCAATATTAGAAAGACTTCAAGGATTTTGCAGTTTGCCCTGGCCGGGTAGCACAGTTAGTTAGAGCATTGTCCCCATATGCCAATCCCTGTCATACAAGAATCAACCAATGAATGCATAAATAAGTGGAACAACAAATCAATGTTTTTCTCTCTCAATAAAAATTTAAAAAATGATTTTGCAGTTTAATATCACTATCATAAAATTACTAGCATATATTTAATGTAGGACAAAGGAATAATATGTTCACATACACATACAAATTGATCTTGTCTCAGGGTCTTTTTTAAAATTTGTTGATTTAGAGAGAGAGGAAGGAGGAAAGAGAGAAACATTGATTTGTTGTTCCACTTATTTATGCATTTATTGGTTGATTCTTGCATGTGCCCTGCCCCAGGGATCGAACCTGCAACCTTGACATATCAGGAAGACACTCTAACCAACTAAGCTACCTGGCCAGGGCTTAAATTTATTTTGTAATAGAATGTATCACCCCCTGACATATACTTATTGACTTGTTTATTATTTGTCTCCCCCACAGAACCAGTTCTCTAAGAGCAGGAACTTTGTATGTCTTTGATCATTGCTGTCTTCCAGAGCCTAGAACAGAACCTGGCACACAGTAGATGCTCAATGTTGTATTTATTAAATGAATGAAATTAAATGGAACAAACATATGTGTTCATGTGTTCTTATTCTTAATGTATGATGAAGTTAAATAGAAGACTCAAAGATGTCTTTTTTAGAATAATTTTTTTATTTTTCAATTACACTTGACATACAATATTATATCAGTTTCAGGTGCACACCCCAGTAATTAGACATAACTTAAGTAATGATCTCAAAAAATCTCATACCCATCTGACACCATACCTAATTTTTAGAATATTATTGACTATACTAGAGGCCCGTTGCACAAAGAGATTCGTGCAATAGGCCTTCCTTCTCCTGGCTGCCAGCACTGGTTTTCCTCTGGCACCCAGGACCCAGGCCTTCGCTCTGGCCGCAGCGGAGAAGCCAAGCCTCTTCAGTCTTCAGTCGTCTTCAGTCTTTGCTCCGTGCCTGTATATGCAAATTAGCCGCCATCTTTGTTGGGTTCATTTGCATACTCATCCTGATTGGTTGGTGGGCGTAGTGGAGTGACACCAATTTGCATGTTTCTCTTTTATTAGTATAGATTCCCTACACTGTACTTTACACCCCCATGACTATACAAACTACTAATTGTGCTTCTAAATCTCTTTCCCTTTTTCACCCATTTCCCCAACACTCCTCCCATCTGGCAACTGTCAAACTGTTCTCTGTATCTATGAGTCTATTTCTGCTTATTCATTTATTTTGATTTTTAGATTCAATTGTTGATAGATATGTATTGCCATTTTATTGTTCATATTTTTTAATCTTTTTCTTAAAGAAGACCCTTTAACATTTCATGTAATACTGGTTTGGTGGTGATGAACTCCTTTAGCTTTTTCTTGTCTGGGAAGCTCTTTATCTGACCTTCAATTCTAAATTATAGCTTTGCTGGGTAGAGTAATTTTGGTTGTAGGTTCTTGGTTTTCATCACTTTGAATATTTCTTGCCACTCCCTTCTGGCCTGCATAATTTCTGTTAAGAAATCAGCTGACTGCCCTAGCCGGCTTGGCTCAGTGGATAGAGCATCAGCCTACAGACTGAAGGGTCCCAGGTTTGATTCCAGCCAAGGGCACATGCCTGGGTTGCGGGCTTGATCCCCAGTATGGGGCTTGCAGGAGGCAGCCGGTCAATGATTCTCTCTCATCATTGATGTTTCTCTCTCTCTCTCTCTCTACTTCTCCCTTCCTCTCTGAAATCAATAAATAAATATATTAAAAAAAAAAAAAAGAAATCAGCTGACAGTCGTGTGGGTGCTCCCTTGTCAGTAACTAACTGCTTTTCTCTTGCTGCTTTTAAGATGCTCTCTTTGCCTTTAACCTTTGGCATTTTAATTATGATGTGTCTTGGTGTGGGCCAATTTAGATTTATCTTGTTTGGGACTCTCTGTGCTTCCTGGACTTGTATGCCTATTTCTTTCATCAGATATGGAAAGTTTTCTGTCATTTTTTCAAATAGGTTTTCAATTTCTTTCACCTTCTTTTCTCCTTCCAGGACCCCCATAATGTGAATGTTGGTACACTTGAAGTTGTCCCAGAGGCTTCTTACACTATCTTTATATTTTTTTTTATTCTTTTTTGTTTTTACTGTTCTGATTGGGTGTTTTTTTGCTTTCTCATATTCCAAATCGCTGATTTGATTCTCAGCATCCTCTACTTGTTGATTTCCTATAAATTATTCTTCATTTTAGTTAGTGTATCCTTCATTTCTGACTGGTACTTTTTTATGGTTCCTAAGTCCTTTTTCATGCTATTTAAGTTCTCACTAAGTTCCTTGAAGTTCTCAGTAAGTTCTTTGAGCATCCCTATAACCATTGTTTTGAACTCTGTATCTGATAGTTTACTTGATTCCATTTCATTTAGTTCTTTTTCTGGAGATTTCTCCTGTTCTTTCATTTGCAACATGTGTCTTTGCCTCCACATTGTGGCTACTTCTTTGTGTTTGTTCCTATGTATTAGGTAGAACTGCTATGTCTCCTGGACTTGGTAGAGTGGCCTTGTGTAGTAGGTGTTCTGTAGGGCCTAGTGGTGCAACCTCCCAGTCACCTGAGGTGGGTGTTTCAGGTGTGCCCCTGTGTGGGCTGTGTGCACTGTCCTGTTGTAGTTGAGCCTTAATTGTTGTTGGCATCACTGAGAAGGATTGATTCCCAAGAGAACTGGCTGTGAGGACCAGCTTCAACTATAGCAAAAGAGCCTGCTGTGCAGGAGTTGACCCTAAGGAGCAGGATTTCCATGGGGCTTTGGTGCTCATGGAGTCCACCCCTTGAGTCTGTCGCTCATGGAGGTG